>NC_056748.1:454436827-454511827 GCF_019279795.1 Protopterus annectens | reverse complement strand
AGGCCTACACAAGCATAGAGTGACTCAGAGGAGGAACAACCTGAGCCTGCCCCAGTAGGCAGAAGGAGGCATGCCCAGTATGCCCTGGCCCTGGCAAAGAGGCAACGCATAGCACATAGACTGACATGGGAGGCACCCAGGGAATAGCACCTCTCTCTGACTCGCACATACAGTAAAAGGGATGCCAAACATTACACTACCTGTACCTAACCATGTGCAGGAAGTGTGCTACGGGCATCTGACATAGTCAGCCCTGCAGCACCACCCACAATACTGGGACAACCACAAGATAAGGGACTCACACATGCCAGTCACGAGGGGGTGGTCACATACCCAACATCAGTCACAGCCAGCAGGACAGGTGTAGACAAACACAAACAAATGCTGTACTATGGCCTCTGAATGAGGGGTATGGGTAACCCCCACCCAGGCCTACACAGACAGACTACAGCAGGCCAGGTAGTGGGATGTCAGTTGTGATGGCAAGGAAGTCAGAAACTAATGTGTATGCAATCAAAAAATAAGAATGGTAGTAGTATGGCTTAGCCAGCATGATAGGTAAGACTACTGACTGAAATGGACTACAGGACATACCAGTACAGTCCTAGCAAATGTGTACAACTGTCAGGTGTGCCCCCCCATCTCACATAGAAATATAGTAACAGTCAGGTGCAACCCCCTTTCCTGTGTAGAAACATAGAAATAGTTAGGTGTGCCCCCCACTATGCAGACATGTTGCAACAGTCAATGCCAAATGATCGGTGGATACCCTGCAGACACAGCATGCTACCTGTTGGTGTACAACACAAAGGTCAGATGTGAAGTATAAACCACCAGACATGTTCCACACATGCAGAACAGATGGCTTTACTGGGCATGTGCACACACTTAGAGAAATGAAGGCAATGGCAGTCATCAACATACTGAAAGGTCATACTGGGCATGCTTACACACTTATGTAGGCCATGTTTGCAAACATCAGTGGACCAGACACATCCAGTGGTTGCAATTATTACTGCAGACACATGTCAGTATGTACCACTCATGCCTTGTACACACAGTGGATAGGAATACAGACATATATGTAAGGACAACACACCATAATAAGCCAAAGGTAGATGGATATAGATGTGTGGGAGAGGATGACCGTGACAAGGAGGCATCCACACCTGCCCCACCCAGCACACAGCCAAAGGGCACCAAACACATCAGGTGCAGATGTCACACACTGCAGTTACTATTGACCAGTACTTGTTAGCACCACAGACTATGTGGTCCACGTGCCAGCTGCACAACATGCTGTACAAGGACGTAGTCAGCTAGTTGCCCTATACATGCACCTGTGACATATGACCCCATGTGTGGCCGTCTATGGCATGTCACCCCTACATGAATGGTGTATGGGCCATGCACACAATGGCCACCCCATAGCGGTACCCTGACAAGCCTGCTGTGGTTATCCAATATGAAATATACCTTTGGGAGAGTGGTAGATCAGTAATCTCTGTGGCGCGTTCCATAATTGCGTACTGCTGTAGTGTGGTAGATTAGTTAGGTAGGAGTTCTAACCCCAGACATGGCAACTGTGTGTGTGAGTGTGTGTCACTGTTTATGCGTGTGTCTGTTTCCCACTGACTGTGTAGAAAACAATGTTTTTTAGGCTACTCACACCCCTTACTATTCACATACCCAACTTTGTCAAGGCTGCTGATGTCACCCACCTAGAAATGCTCCCCTGGGAAAACTGTAGCTTAGTAATCTCCGTAGCACATGCTGTAACTGCATACTGCTGTAGTGTGATAATGTAGTTAGGTAGGAGGTCAAACCCAAGACGTGGCAATTGTGCGTGTGTGAGACTGTGTGTGTGTATGTGTACGTATCTGTCTGTCACTGACTGTGTAGAAAACAATGCTTTTTAGGCTACTCACACCCCTTACAAGTCAAAGACCCACCTTTGGCAAGGCTGCTGATGTTACACAACTTGAAATACACCTCTGGGACAGTTATAGCCCAGGAATCTCTGTAGCAATCCCATAACATCGTATGGCCATAGTGTGATTAAGGAGTTAGTGGGGAGTTTTAGCCCCCGACCTGCCGACTGTGTGTGCATGCATCTGACTGTGTAGAGAGCAATGCTTTTAGGGTACTCACACCCCTTACATTTCACATACCCAACTTTGGTAAGGCTGCTGATGTCAGCCACCTTGAACTACTCCCCTGGGAAAGCTGTAGCCCAGTAATCACTGTAGCACATGCTGTAACTGTGTACTCCTGTAGTGTGATAACATAGTTAGGTAGGAAGTCCAACCCCAGACATGGCAACTGTGTGTGTGTGAATCTGTGTGTGCGTATGTGTGTGTGTCTGTCTGTCACTGACTGTGTAGACAGCAATGCTTTTTAGGCTAATCGCACCCCTTACAAGTCAAAGACCCACCTTTGGTAAGGCTGCTGAAGTTACACAACTTGAAATATACCTCTGGGACAAGCGAAACCCAATAATCTCTGTAGCACGTCCCATAACATCGTATGACCATAGTGTGATTAAGGAGTTAGTTGGGAGTTCTAGCCCCCAACCTGCCAACTGTGTGTGTATGTGTGCATGTTTGACTGTGTAGAAAGCAATGCTTTTAGGGTACTCACACCCCTTACATTTCACATGCACAACTTTGGCTAGGCTGCTGATGTCACCCACCTAGAAATACTTCCCTGGAAAGCTGTAGCCCAGTAATCTCTGTAGCGCATGCTGTAACTGTGTACTGGTGTAGTGTGATAATGTAGTTAGGTCGGAGGTCAAACCACAGACGTGGCAACTGTGTGTGCATGTCTGTCTGTCACTGACTGTGAAGAAAGCAAAGCTTTTTAGGCTACTTGCACCCCTTACAAGTCAAAGACCCACCTTTGGCAAGGCTGCTGATGTTACGCAACTTGAAATACAACTCTGGGACATTTATAACCCAGTAATCTGCATAGCACATCCCGTAACATCGTATGGCCATAGTGTGATTAAGGAGTTGGGAGTTCTAGCCCCTGACCTGCCAACTGTGTGTGTATGCATGCATGTCTGACTGTGTAGAGAGCAATGCTTTTAGGGTACTCACAGCCCTTAAAATTCACATACCCAACTTTAGCAAGGCTACTGATGTCACCCACTGAGAAATACACCCCTGGAAAAGTGGTAGCCCAGTAAACTCTGTAGTGCATCCTGTAACTGCGTACTGCTGTAGTGTGATAAACTAGTTAGGTAGGAGTTCCTACCGCAAACTTGGCAAGTGAGTGTCTGACTGTGTAGAGAGGAATTCTTTTTAGGCTAAACACACCCCTTACAAGTCAAATATCCACCTTTGGCAAGGCTGCCGATGTCATGCACCTAGAAATACACCTCTAGGAAGGTTGTAGACTAGTAATCACTGTAGCATGTCCTGTAACTGCATACTGCTGTATTGTGAATTAGAAGCATGGTTGGGTTCCATCCCCACACATGGCAGTTCTGGATGCATTGTGTGTGTCACTGTCTGTGTAGGGAGCAATGCATTTTAGGCTAGTCTACCACAGTCATTTCAAATGCCCTACTTTGGCAATCCTGCTGTTGTTAGTCAGTGTGAAATACACTTTTGGGCAAAGGCTACTCCAATAATATCCATGGCACATACTATAACTGCATAGTGCTGTAGTGTAATGCACTAGTTTGGTAGGAGTTCTACTCCCAAACATGACAGGTGTGTGTGTGTTTGTAACCTGTATCCTGTGTAGAGGTGGTTGTGACTATGTGGCCAATGTGGAGTGGGTTTTGCATATTTCTTATAAGGTGGCCATACTATATATTACAATGTCTTCTGTACAGGGATAACACATGTGATATGGCAGAGAGGTTGGGGTGCAGAGCCATACCCAGGCATGTAACATCAAGGCCAGGCAATCGCAGTTAGCACCCCCTCTATTACTCAGAGCACACTCTCATCTCATGTGTCATACACACACACATGGAGTGACAGCGGTGGGCCACAGAGGGCATAACACCCAGTCCATTTGTCCAATATGCACATACGGGCAAACAGTGCACTCCTCCATGTTCCCCAATGGACAACTGCACCACCTGTGGTGCCATCTCATGTGACCCAAAACAAACATACCATGCCTGACAACATGCCTGTATGGACAGATGTCACTGACACCAAAGAATTCTGGTAGCATGCACTCCATGTAGGTGCAGGGTAAAGCTGCTGGCCATTACCAAGATTGGCACATCTGATGATAATCTGTGTTCACAACATGGGCCGGACACCGCAGGTACAGTTCCACATGTCACTGTACATGCATGTGGGAGGTGTGCACATCCCAGACGCCATCCATGTCATGGATGAAAGAACACAGACATAGCAAGCCATGCACAGCATTGCCCACACACAGTAGTCACCCAGGTGACCAGATGGGAGATACAATACCCACCTGTGTAGGCAAATGCAGACACTACATCCCTAAGCCACAATGCAGATCATCATCATGTGGCCTGATGCCAAGATACACCCATCGCCTAGCCTTGGACAGCCATCCGGTGCATTTGAACACCACATACCTGTGCAGACATGCACCCATGCATGTCAGTAGTGGCAGCCTGTGTGTTTGTGTGTGTGTTGCATGCTGCAGATGTTCACATCCACACTCTCTACAACCCCCATGGGCATACTGCAGCATGCTGTCTGATGTCAGACACCTTCCCATACCCTTCGCCCGTACAGCCCCCGTTTGACCTGTGTGGTGCATGGGATACCTGCACAGTGATGTGATGTGGCAATCCAACAACCAATGAGTTATACACCTGGCCCTGCCACGTGTGTCAATGTGTGTGTGTCCTTGTGAGGGTGTGGCTGTGTTGATGCTGGGATCTGTTCATGCTGACAGGCATGTGTATGGCACCTACTGTACAGCTACTGTATCCCTGTTGCAAATGTCACTCACCATCACATATATGTTCTGAGGGCTCCACAACAGGTAACCCATGTGGTACATCCAATAAATGCAGCGAACTGTGCTAGCACTACATAGTTGTCAGGGGTATGATACCCTGTGCTGCTAGGTGTGTAACACAAACATGCTTCAGTTTTACCCTCCCACGCTCTCTGACATGTATTTTCTTCTGTCTGCATCTCCCACCCCCTCTCAGGTGGACGTGGAGACCTACACCTGCTTTGTTTAGGCAGCAGCATGTGTAATGTAAGTAATGCTCATAGTCAGCTGATGGCCTCTGCATGAATCGCAGCCCTCCCCTAGTTGATTGCATGTGCAACAGCTGTGGTAACATTCCCATAGCCAATTGCATGGAAACACACTCCAGTACATAGGAACATCATGGTGGTGTTGGCCCTTTTCACCAACTGTGAGCAGGAACTAGATCTGTCGTGTGCCAAACAGCATCTCAGATGGATTGCGATGCACCTCTAACAACATACACTGTGGAAACAGTGCAAAAAAACAGGATGCGCCTGACCTGACTACTGACTGTAAGTGCCGCTATACTGCATTTGGAGTAATGTTGCTTTCACAGTGTTTGTGCGGATATGGCTGTTGTACATGTCTCAATACCTGCCATGTCAGTTCCATGTTGATGGGGAATCTCCATCTTCAGGGTCATCTGCAGCCTGGGCAGTGTTGTGTCCATGTTTGCATGTGTCACCCACGGAGCATCTAGCTGTCAACTGCTGAAGGTAGTGTGAGGATTGCAGTCAGTAGATGGAGAAAGCTGTGGTAGTCGCATGTGTCACCCACGGAGCATCTAGCTGTCAACTGCTGAAGGTAGTGTGAGGATTGCAGTCAGTAGATGGAGAAAGCTGTGGTAGTCACAGATGTCATATCCCTCAAAGGACATATGTTGCAGCAACCCTGTAACAACAGTAAATGTATGTGGTTATCACAGCATCATGTCAATATCGTCCCTGTGTATGTGCTCCCAGCCACACCTCTGTCAACTTTTGTACATATATCATGCATCAAGTGGTGCATATGTGCTGTACACCATACTTTGTGGCATCATATCTGAGAACAAGTCACTGATATATCTGACTGCTAAACATGTTATGTACAGTAGGGGTTACATTACATGACGTTACCTGCACATTCTGTGGATGTTCGTACAGTACTGGAGCCTGCGTACCTATGGTGAATGTCGACAGTGTGTAAAGTGTTGATATGTACCTTAGCCTGTGCACAGACTGTGGTAGATGATATTGTTCTAGTTCCCCTACTATCAGATGTTACATGCTGCCCCACGGTATGGTACTGTAGTGGCACACATGTTTGTAGGGCCACAAACACACATCCCATAACACAGACAGCCAACAGACCACACTGTGTAGCAGGCCAGTATATGTAGGGTCAGTCTGTGAGTGGCACATATGAAGATGGTGTCAAACAGATAGTCCATATACTGCAATATCATGCTAGCTAACCATATGTGGCTGTGCCTGTGTTCACATTGGTTGTGGATATGCACTTTCACACAGGTGTATCTTACCTGTGCTGTGACATGCCTGTTGAGCCTGCTTTATATGCAGGTACATGTGCATTCCCCCTTGGGAGGTGTAGGCCAGTGTTGAGCCAGTCTGCCTGCAGCCTGCACTGTGCATTGTGACATGCCTAGCAGCTGAGTGTACCTACCCAGTGGGATGTCATGTGCAGATACTAGCCAAATGTCCTACTGCTGCTCCTCCCCTAACAATCATGTACGCCAGACAGGACAGTGGGATGCAGTGCAGATGTATGTCAATACCTATTGAGTAGTATGTGGCCATGGCACCCCTGTACCATTGGTCATACCATTACAGGCCAGGCAGGGGTGTGTGAATGCATGACCTATGGTGGGCATCATATACCCATCTACATGGCCATTCACATCCATATTGTCAGGCATGGTACATATGTGTAGCACTAAGGGCTTATCTGTATACTTCTGGACCGTACAGACAGTGTCAGACCCTCCAGATATATTGGCCAATATCTTTGCTGCAGTCCACAGTGGCATTAAGTGCTAGCAGCGGTACTGTACACTGATGTCCTTTGGATGTCGTTCAGTAACCAATGGCACACGTTATGAGCAGATGTGACCTCCCACACACACCATGTCTGTGAAGACAATCCCAATGACAGTAGCAAAAGTCTACTAATATACCTGCTATACATACCTGACATCCCCTGCAGCTACAACATTGGGAACATACGGGCTGGGGTTGGCCTATACTTCATGTCTAGGACATATGGTGGGAATATATGTACATATACATATCCAGGTAGCCAGATATATGATTACACATGTGTACTACATCCAAGTAACACTGTCATGGCAATCACCCACTGTAGATTCCCACATCATGCATGTGTGGTCCCATTACATCTCCTGAGTGATCAGCATCCGTCCTGTGTGTGGGCAGCAGTGCTACCGACTGCATGTAGCAATACCCCATACAGGAGAACCGGCACACTCAGGGCAGCCACATATTTTTAGGACAATCAGGAAGTACAGACAGACTGCGAGTGGAGTTGGGTTATGCTTTGTACAGTACTGGTGTTACAGGGTGTGGGTGTACATACTAGTTTGCCATGGAATGCAGTCCATCTGCATAGCACACAACTGTGGGCCTACCCTCATGCCAGCTGGAGCTGTGCCTATCATGTCTTGTCTGTCCACAGGTCTTTTGTCAGATAATACAATGGCAGTGTGTATGTTGTGTTTTACCAGTACATGGCTACATCCATGACCATCTCTACCATCAATTTCCTGACCAAGGGTATGTTACAGACTATCCTGTAACATCTGCACCTTGCGTAATGTATGGCAAAAGTTGTTCCAGCCTCTGTCCATCACCTACATGCCAAGCTTTGCACATATGTCATGATGTCGGTGGTTGATCCATAGTGGGCTGGGAGTATAACACTCTGCCATGCCTGCCATCAGTCCACTGCCATTGTAACCCCCACACATATGGTAGGGCTGGGACCTTATATGTGTGGGCACCACCTACACAATACATGTGTGCCCTCATGCACTGCAGAGCCCAGTGTATGTAACAGTGGTATATGGCTCTCTATTATTGAGTCTAGGGTGGGAGCACCAGAAATGACCTATGCTGCTACAAAATGTGGAGATATCAGGGATGAGCTGCCTTAAGGTATCTGGATGTACAGTACCATATACTTCAACTATATACACATTACTCACATGGATCTGGGTACTGCAGGACTACTTCCCCTGCCATACAAACTGTTCTGTGTGTTGGTGTGCTCGTGATGGTTTCAGTTATACCATATTATGTAGCAGTTACAACCCATGTGGTCATATGGCGTCTATACCACCTACTGTGTTTGTACAGTGTGTAGATAGAGGCTGCTGAACTACACACCTGGAGTACATACTGTTGATTGTTAGGTATCCTGTGGCCCAGTGTGTCTTTCCTATTGTACAATGTGAATGGCTTGGTCTGGACAGCAACAGCTGTGAACCTTTCCAGCCTACTGTATGACTGTAACTGGACCACTGTAACATCACTCCATTGATATAGTTGCCGGTGTCTGAACAGCTATATGGCATGGCATGTAGAGCTGTAATAGTACACGATGAAAGGTTTCCATGTCTACAAACCTGTGGGTGTTGTTTTACCTATGATCTCTCTGTGGATGTATGTTACAGGCAATGATTGTCATTTGTATGGGTGGCTCATTCAGTGTCCAGTCGTTCACGGGTCTACTGTAGGCATAGTGACTGTTCCATATTGTGTGCACCTACCACTTATGTATCGTACTGTACATATAACTTCGTGTGTATGTGTAGTCATGTGTATATGTATATATATATATATATATATATATATATATATATATATATATATATATATATATATATATATATATATATATATATATATATATATATACATATGTATATTTATAAATATGTATACCTGTATCTGTATATCTGTGCCTGTGTATCTGATGCCTGGTAATGTTGATGACTTCCACATAATACATTCCCCATGGGAGCCAGTCTGTACTGCATGATATGTTACCAATACCAGCCTGACATCATACATGTGGGATGTAATACAGGTAAAATCATGTGCCCATGTTGTCACTGGCCCTGGTTATGGGATCTCCAACACTTGGTAGTATATTGCAGGGTGGACATGTTTGGCTGGGGGGGATGCCTATTTGTACAAGTCGTATAGTGTGTGGTGCCTCTCAACCCTATTAATGCAACATGTATCCTGTTACACTCCTCTCCCTAACAGCTACATGTGCCTTGCAGTACCAGCACAACAGTGTTGTACCAATGAGTCAGTAGGCATGGTAATCCCATTAATGTCTGCCACATGTGTGTATATGTGCATGTGTGCATATCTGTAGGGTACACCAGTCCAAATCCACATACTACTATAACAATACACATTGCCACACAGTAGTATGGATATTGTTGTTGTCGCCCATAGGTGTGGCAACGCAATGCAACACCCTACTATGCCTGTGATGTGTGCATCACATGCATATCACTGTGGTACCACTGTTGTGATATGCAAAGGGTTGTTTATGCGTTGTGGCCAATGTGTGATAGTCAGTATGTCAGTGCATCAAGATGGGTTCTAGTGTGTACAATATCCAGTGGGGGATGTGGGTGCTGTGTACACTGTCTTTACACCATGGTACACCTGGTATATGGCCTACATACCACTCTCAGTTAGCCAGTGTCACCATCACCCATACAGGTAACAAATAACAGGATACAGCCTAGTTACACATGTGCTGTGTGCAGCCTACCTGTAGCACATTGGATACATGGACTAGTTAGTTAACAACTATACAGCCAGGTCTCTCAGATGTGTGTCTACCTGTTCTGTGTTAATGTGTATATAATGGTATGACACACTATGTATTCTCCATATACAAACATTACATCCCCCATTACCATATTGTGCATGTCTGTGAATGGTCTGCATGCAGCACGTGACCTTGTACACACCTCACCCTACAGATGGTGTTGTGTGTGCAATGACAGCCACACAGTTCAGTAGCACTACATACCTGGGGTGGGGTCTAGATACTGTTTTATCAAGTAAGGATGTGTGTGTATGTGGATGGATTGATATAAGGGTGCAGATTATACCTGTACCAGCAGGCCACTGGTCAAGTTTGCACTGCTAATAACTGTTATACATACCTGTGGCATGTGTGCAACTGTACACCATATATGTCACAACCATGGTGTCACCACACTGACATACCCTTGTGGAATATGACTGTGGACCATCCTCCTGCTGACACATGTATGCCTACAGCACAAATAGATGACAGTATGGGGATATCAACTAGTGTTACCAACAGCTAAGATGCATCATAGTTGCATGGCTACACTACCCAGCACGTATGCGGTACACATTACCCTGACTACATTTTCCACTGCAGTACATTGCGGCACTCTATCACAGTCACCATGTGCATCAGAACCATGTTAGCCTGTCCCTGCATTGATGTTATGGATGACAGGGATGTGGCACAGGTATCATCATATGCACAGGGTGTGTGAACATCATCTTAGCTGCACGGCTACCCTACCTGACATGTATGCAGTACACATTACCCCTGACTACATTCTACACTGCAGTACATTGCGGCACCCCATTACAGTCACTGTGTGCATCAGAACCATGTTAGCTTGTCCCTGCATCGATATTATGGATGACAGGGATGTGGCACAGGTATCATCATATGCACAGGGTGTGTTGCAGGTGTACCAGAGGCCAAGGGTGGTCCAAACATGTGTCACCATGTGTCTTGGTGAGGGGTGTGGTTCCTTGATTGGGGTATGGTGATGTGGTGTGTGTCAGTATGGGTCGCCCTAGGCGTGGTTGCATAGTGTGTGGGTATGCATTCACACAGTTCCGCCATGTGGCTGCCCTATACAGGTAATGTTGGACAGCTGCAGACCATACCTGGCAGTGTGTGCAGTCTACTGCCTCCGGCCATGAACATGTTGATTGTGCCTGCCAGGGGTTTCATGGGCACGTGCAGGTGCAGACTTTAAGGTGCTACTCTTCCCAGATGATGACATATGTCCGCTGGAACCATGTCCCACCTGGGACTGACCAGAGCCACTTGTATGAGGCCTGCTGTGGTGTGGTGTGGACAGCAGCACCTGTGGTGTGCTTGGGCTGATACTGCCACTACGGGAGCAGCTGTGTGTCCTGGCACATCCACATTGACCGCCAGCTGCTTGTGTCTCTGGCCTACATCCACACAGCCATTGCACTACTCCCACCACACGTTCTAGCACAGACATACCACAGTTGAGGAGGCCAACTATCTCACCCCACAGTCTATCCATGACCTTGGTATATTCACAGAATGTAACAGCGAGTTCATGGAAGTTGCCACTTACAGCTGCAAAAGCAGACCTCTGCAGCCTCAGGACCTGTCTGGTGTGCATTTTCATATGTGACTGTGCCTCAACTATGGCCTGAAACATGCTCCTGGTGGTACCAGTAGTGGCACCTCTGCTTGGGGCATGATGACCTGTGGTCCTCCCACGAGCACCACAGTACATCTGCTGATGCAGTGGCCTTTCAGACATCCAGCTATGCCGACTGTGACCCGACACAGTTGGCATGGACACCACACTTTCCTGGTCATTGCACCAATCACCAACTGTCCCTCTGCTATGGCCACATGTGATAGGGTCTGTAGGGATACTGTAACTGTGTGAGGGCTTGGGGTGGCTAGGAGGGTGATGACACATGGTGCAGTGTCGGCCTCTGACAACCCTACCTGTGCCTCACCTGTACCTTCATCATCATCAGTGTCTGTAGGGACACCTACCTCAGTTTGTGTGCAGGAGGGACCCTGACCCACCTCGCCACCTGTGGGGGAAACAAATACACACGTTAAGACCTGTACAGCATTGCATAACAGTACACACATTCACACTGACAGCCACCTTACTATTTCACTTTCACTGAGTTTACAGACAGTCCCAGAGTCAGTTATATATGTTCCCCATCCTGCTTTGCACTTGCTAATATACACGCATCACAACAGCCCATAAATATATAATTCCTCTCCATGCCTACACGTGTGGTTACCACACCTGACCTGTTATTCCATTGCCTCCCTGACTTGGATGGAGTAGGTTATACATGGCCTCACTGCTGTCACCCTGTATTACTCTGTGTATGGGCAGTAATGGTGTACGAGGCCCCTATATGGTTGGGGCTGCTACATTCACTACATATGTCACACAACAGAGCCTCATACTACAGTCTTGCTCAGTCCATGCCACATCTGCTGCATAAGCGACCCATCATGCGGACAACAGTACTACCTGGATACACTCACTGATGTGCTGTGGTAATTCCCCATTGTATTTGTAGTGCTGCATATGTGGGTATCCGGCTACCTATCTGCTGCTGGCAATCTGATGTGTATACCCGGTATGTACTGCACCTCCCAATGCATGCTCCTTGCTACAGACCTTGTTATGCTATCAGCTGTCCTATGTTCACATACCTGACAGGTTGTCCTGGCGTCCCATGTTTCATTCCATGTACAGCACAATGGACACACGCACACACATATCACACACATGTACACACACACACACACACACACACACACACACACACACACACACACACACACACACACACACAAACACACACACACACACACACACCCCACACTCCTACATGTGGAGTTGCACAAGATTTGTACACACAGTCCTCCCATTAGCCTTCTGTCAACATGCATTACATATGGAGCTCAACAGCATGCAGTGCAACTATAGTGACATCATGATAGTGGCAATATACATGTGTGTGAGGCATCGGCTTTGTTGGTAGGTGATGGCCCTTCCCCATGTTAACACTACACCCATGTACAAAGTGTTATTGTGGACCTATTCTGCTCCCTGCCTTGTATTGTGCACCATACCTCACAGGTGTAGAAACCATTGATGCATCTGTAGTACCGTGTCAGTTATGTCAGCTCCAATGCTCACATCCCCTATGTGTTGTAGCAACTCATACCTGGGATGATATGTGAACAGCTATCAGTTGTGGATGCCTGATGTCTGCATTACAGATCACAACATCAGCAGTGCATGTATGACCAGTACATGTCTATTACACTGACAACCAGCGGACCTTTCTATGGCTGTGAAGGGTGCCCTACACATGTCCCAGACCTCTGCATGGTTGCAAGGTCTACTCATGTGCCCATTCCTTGGAGTGCACACACTGCTGCCATGAGTGCTGTGGGGTCAGGGTTACATCTGCAACATTTACTTAACCTGATTAAGTGCAGCTGCAGCCATGGTGGTGTTGAGTCACACATGTTCTTACTGTAGGCCGTGTGTTCTACCACACGTCACATCCCTGTCAGGATGTTAGTTATCTTGCATGTGTCTGTTGTACCCTTCCAATACCCCAGCATGGCTTCTACTGTGATGCAGTGCATTTCTCAACAAGAAAATGTGAACGTGTACTGCATGCAGTAAGGGTAGATGTGTTAGACATGTGCATGGGGGATATCTCATACCTATTACATGCCCAGTTTATCATCATGCATGAACATGAACCATACTCACCGGCTACAGGCTGCTGCCGTGAAGGTATCCTTAAGGGACCAACATAGGAGTGTGATAAAGCTGATGTCAGTGGCCACAGCTGTAGCATTCATAAAAGGTGAGTGCAGCATTACTTTACATCAACAGTAGAATTACACAATATAACAGCTTATACACAACTGTTTATTACTACTACAAAGCAGCAGACTATGTATATGACATATCAGTTTTGCATGATGCACCTGTACAGATGCAGATACATACACATAAATGGGGTACCGATGTGCCCTGGGGCCTTACCTGCACGCTCCTCAGCTGGTGTGTCATTGGCACCCACCTTCAAGATGTGCCCTGCCAGGTGTCGATTCTGCAGGTGGACAGGTGCCACGAGGCTGCTGAGAAGCTACTTCACACTGATGAGGGGTGGATGGGCGGGTTGCTCCCCCCCCTGTTGCAAAGTGGTCCCCCCATACAGCAGCTGCACGCCAAAGTACAAGGTGAAGCAGGTTGGTGTAATGATGCCGGAACTGCTCATAGCTGTGGTTATGCAGTCTGACATCATTGACCTTGTGGACTAGCTCGTTCCACAGGGCGGTCCTCTCCTGCTGGTCATGGGCTGTCTGGCCAAACAGCAGTACATAGTGCTGTACCAGGTGGTTGATAATGATCGCTGTTTCAGCAGCACTGTACACTGGAAGATGACTATGCAACATGTTTCCTGGAAGACATATGGATGGAAACAGGTCTGAGCCAACCATACAGCAGGGTTACCATAGTTCTTAATACACATATTTTTCTCCCCCCACAATATCAGCTACAACAAACTGTTCACAGGCTGCAATTATTACGTCAGCTGCTTACCTACCATTGGGACATATGTTGTATTGTATCAAGCTTTGTGCTATGTGTATGTGCCACGCTTTGTGCTATGTGTTTGTAGCCATGCTCCCTGTGGGGACACTTATCTTTGCTGGCCTGTTACAGACTATTTCACCTGCATGCCATTGTCAGTGGTACTATATATATGTGTATAAATATACGTATATGTTGTACGTTGTTGATATACCTATGTCTATATGAGTGTCTGTATCTGTACACATACATGTCACATTCTGTATCACACATATACATGGAATGCATACAGACATCTGGTCTACATTCTGTAACTGTCTTTCATTCACAGCTGCACTGTTCTGCCTTGCTGCAACACAGACAGGTGCCACATGTGAACACAGATTAACATTAGAGTGGTAAATATGGTGTGAGATTCCTGGTATGCCTATTAAACACCTATGGCATTTGTGCATACTACATTACACATGAACATGACTGTCCTGCAAGTGGTGTGCTCTGACACCCATGTTTCTATCATGACAGAATTACATCAACCACCAGATATTGTCCACACTAACATAACATACACAGATATTATGGCTGACATCTTTGTCATTCATTGCTGATCTGCACAGTTGGCGGGTATGTCCCACTGCTTACTGGGACAGACAGTATTCTCCAGAGCATTTGTTCAGCAGGACATCATTACAGGGACAACTACAAATGGCACATATCAAAAATTCTACATCATATATCCTATTAATCTATACCACATACTACATTAAATTACATACATTTATGTTTTACATACCTTTTATTCTTTGGATGAGTGTGACACCTTCCCGGTTGTGGCTTGTAGGTATTTGTTTCCCATTGTGTGAGTTTCATTTCATAAATTTTTTTTCTTTCTTTCTCTCTGTCTCTCTCCAGTATAGCAAATGAGTTGGTTTGAATGGATTTCAGCATGGCTTTTGTAGGTGCTGCGCATGATCAGGTGATGGGCTCTGCACCAATCAGTGTGCAACAGTTGCTGACTGCATGCAGCCTGCTGTGTAGTGACTCAGTTAACCATTGTCATGGCAACCCAGTACTATAAATTGCTTTCTCATGTGGACATTGTCCATTCACCTTTCCAGTATGGAGGACATCCTTCCTGTATGTGGGCAGCAGTGCTACAGATGGCAGGTTGGCAGCTTGCAGTACCTATTACACTGGGGCTTGCAGACACAGGACAACTACACAATCTTATGAAGTTCCAGACCTACAGACAGAGTGAGTAGTGTTGTTATTTGCATTGTATATTGCTGGTCTTGCAGTGTTTGCGTGCACATAGTTGTTTAGGATGGAATGCGGTCTGTCTGCATAGCTCTCAACAATGGGTCTATCCACATGATGGCCAGTGGATTGTCTGTTTGCTTTTGCCTGTGCACCACACAGGTCTTGTCTAGATATATCCCTGGCAATCTGTCTGTTGCATGCTATCAGTACATGGCTACTTCCATTTGTGTTCCTGATGTGTTATTCCTGCATAAGGGTATGTTGCAACAAATCCTGTAACACCAGCAATTTGCAGGGTGTGTAACAGCAATCTTGCGAGCATGTCCCTGTGTTTCTGCCTCTGTTCTCCACATATAGGGCTGGGTTTGTCCTGCTGTGATATGGTTAGGGGTTGTTCAGTATTGGCCTATCATAATTTACTGTTAGCATTACTGCTATCATCCCAGTCATATTGTGGACTCCCACAACATTTGTTGGTCAGGGTCCATACATGTGACAGATACATAGACATTATCACAGGTAATAGATGTCCCCCTAGGCCTTGACTAAAGGGTGTAACTGGCGGCTGCCTAACTACATCTGTTATTGTTTATTGTTACCTATCTTGATGGCAAATCCTCTGTATACAGTTGTACAAATTGATGGGCATGTTATATATCCGTACTGCCTGCATCTACTTTTCTGTGTGGGCCTTGCATTCCTCACTGATTAAATAGGTCCAGATCTATGTGCTGTTGGTAATGGCATACATTATTGTAAAATACACCATTAAAGGTTGTCTGTGTATACATACATGTGTGTCATCTCATGTCCTTTGAATAGTGAATGGGTCTATGTGCATTGCAGTACTCCTTTTCAAGTGTAAATGTCATTTAGTAGGTTATGCAGAAAAACGATGTTGTTATACCGATTTCACATGGAAAATAGAATGTGCAGCAGTGGGACTCAAACTGGGAATGCGTGCGGGTTAGGCAAATGCACTTCCCACTACACTATTGCAGTTCTGTTTAGTTTGCATATTTCTACCTTAATGTCATACCCATGCTCCCTTTCCCTGGCCCCCGAGCTTCACATACAGAGCATCCATCCATTCTTCAGTTGCTAGCCCTGCCATACCACACCTCCACACATTTCCCTCTCTACATGACTTGGTGCTCCTCCATTTTACTGTCTCAATGCAACCTTCTGCAGGCTCATCATCTGTTTAGTCCACATACATTCTAGCCTTCCCTTCATCCTCCTCCGATACTGGTGGAAACATCATTGTGACTCACAAAGTCTGGTTCGTCCCGTCAGGGGCAGACCTGTTGTTGTGTCACGAGTAGACTTTGCTGGTCTACACTATTTCTCCCACTGGTAGCATCTTGCCAGGGATTTAAGAAGCAGTGGTTTGCTCACACACCAGACCAGCCTCATCTCCCGCTTCCACAGATGAAACACGCCCTCACGGCGTGCCCCGTTTTCCATTCCTCTCTTCAGTATTACACAAGGCAACAGTTCTCACAGTATGCGTGGACAGGCACTGTTCATAGATACTCATAGACTGCTCAGAATACTGTGACTGAGCACTGTGCACATGTTTGCTGGTATTAATGTACATACTTACATACATTTCCTATACTGTTGACTGACTGTGCCGGATGATATGTTTGTGATAACAGCAGCTGATTGTATATCTGCCATGCCTTCGTGGTAACTCACTTGAACTATAGTGTGCAAGAGGGGGGACCAGGGAGTGCTGATTATGTTGTTACTGGCCACGATGAGGGGTGTCAGCTACAGCATGCCTAAGGCACTGCAGGGGAAGTGTAGGTGGGTATGTGCTGGTGTGTGCAAGGCTCAGACTTGCTGACCTCCAGTTACAGCATATTACACTGGGTTGGCCTCCGCATTGCTTAACCAGTGTGGGCATTGCTTACTGCCGTCCAAACAGGCATACTGATGCTTGCTGCTGCATACCCCAGTGCTACTTCATGTACATGTCGGTATTATACATGCTTAAGTCAGGTGTACATGTCAGGTATGACTGTTCACGACAGTCAGTGTAAGGTGAAGTGGGATTCCAGTTTAGCAGTTCTGGATAGGTTACACTCAGGTATTTGGGTTAGGTTCAGTTATGCCATACCTGTGTTGTAGAGTAGATGTGAATAGTGAAGGTGTAGGCGGGTAGGTGGAGGGTGGGACATTTTTACTCTATAGTAGGCCATTCGACTGATTGGTGGGGTAGCAGTAGTGCAGGTTTGCAGGGTGTTGAGATATGTATGCGAGGCAGGACAGGAGGTGTCAGTGTCAGTAGTTGGTGTTGGGATATGGAATGTTAGTTAGGGTGGTGGTGGACTTCGTTAGGTGGTGAGCAGGTGGTGATCCAAGTGTGCTTGAGGTTTCCCTTCATGTATTATTTACATGTGTAGTCTGGGACAGCTGCGGTAATACACCTGGGTTGGAAGTTCCAGATTCTGCCAATCTAGATGTCTGGAGGGTGTCACCTACTTGTGACTGTGAACATTACTACGAATGAAACAGGGGTTGCTAGGTAAGTGGTGTTATTGGGCCACACAGAGGGGCTGATAGTAGGACACATATCCAGTGATGTGCAGGACGGCTGACGGGAAGGTCCACAGCTGGCCATTTCTTCTATAGCAGCAACTGTGTATATAACCTACATGTGTGGGTAGGTCTGGACACTGACACCCCTGGGTGGGGGTGAGGACAGCAATAATACCTTGTGATGCCAATTAGTTTGACTTACATGCCTACAGTGCGGTGTTGCTACCATGTACTCTTTGGTGTCATTTAGTGGGTTTGCAACAACACATCTGGTTATTCCGCCCTTTGCCATGTAAACTAGACATTGCTGCTGAGGGACTCGTACCAGGAGTGGCTGCTTGTTAGGTGTCGGGTCTGCCCAATGCAAACTATTGCTTACATCCCTGGGGCAGTCCACATAGAACCGCTCCAGCCAACACCTGCATGCCTAGGCCCATAATTACATACCCATAGTTTCCCACCCACACCTCCTCTTCGGCATTCTTCCTTACTCCGGGTGCAGGTTGGGTCTGGCCACACCAGTACACACTGCCCACTCCCCACTTCTTGGGACCCATCACGTATGGTGTCTCACCCCATGGATCATCAGGCTTTCCCCACCTTGTAGTCCGAGAACATGTCTACCTTAATGCCATACTTATGCTCCCTTTCCCCAGCCCCCGTGCTCCACGTACACAGCATCCATCCATTCCCTAGTTGCTAGCCCAGCCATACCACACCTCCACACATTTCCCAATCTGCACGTGTCGGTATTCCTCCATTATACTTTCTCGTCCCAAGCTTCAGCAGGCTCTTCATCCGATTAGTCCACGTACATTTGAGCCTTCCCTTGAGCCTCCTACGATACTGGTGGAAACACCTATGTGACCCTCAAGGTTTGGTTCGTCCCACCAGGGTTGGACCTGTTGTTGTGTCACGAGTAGACTTTGCTGGTCTACACTGTTTCTCCCACTGGTAGCATCCTGCCAGGGGTTTGGGAAGCAGAGTTTGCTCACACACTGGGCCAGCCTCATCACCCGGTTCTGTGGAACCAATGCCCCAGGTGTGACATTCTGTGCATGAAGCATGCCCACACACCCCCACAGCGTGCACCATTATTCATTCTTCTCTTCAGTATTATGCAAGTATGTTTGGACAGGCACAGTTCATTGATACACATAGATTGCTCAGAATACTGTGATTGAGCGATGTGCACATGTTTGCTGGTATTAATCTACATACCTAAATACATTTCCTATACTGTTGAATAACGGTGCTGGATGATATGTTTGTGATAACAGCAGCTGAATGTGTATCTGCCATGCCTTAGTGGTAACTCACTTAGACTATAGTGTGCAGGGTGGGGGGTTTGGAACCTAGGAGAGCAGGTTACTTTGGTAATGGGCACGATGAGAGCTGCTGGCTACAAAGGGTCTAAGGTACTGTAGAGGAAGTGTAGACGGGTATGCGCTGGTGTGCACGAGGCTCAGATCGGCTCAGATCTGCTGACCTCCGGTTACGGTGTCTTAATCTGGGTTGGCATCCACATTGCTTAACCAGTGTGTGCATTGCTTACCACTGCCCAAACAAGTGTACTCCAGCTTGCTGCAGCATACCCCCACGCTACTTCATGTATTTAGTTCGCAATTGTTGTCCAGGACAATCCAACTGGATGCTTCTCCATTGTCACTGGTGGCCTGGGGAGTGAAGCCCCACAGTAATCCCCAACTACACATTACACGTAGTACTGAGGTGTACATAGTCATAGAGAGTAACAGACTTAACATGGCTATGTACCATATTCTTCATGCAAAGGTCAGGTTTACATGTCAGGTATGACTGTTGACATAGGTCAGTTTAAGGTGAACTGTGATTCCAGTTTAATGGTTCTGGATAGGTTACACTCATGTATTCAGGTTAGGTTTATTTATGTCATACCTGTGTGTTAGAGTAGAAGTGAATAGCGAAGGAGTAGGTAGATCGTTAGAGGGGGGGGGGGGCATTGTAACTGTATAGTAGGCCGTTGGTATGATTGGTGTTGGAGCAATAGGGAAGTATGCAAGATGTTGGGATTTGTATGCGAACAGGACAGGAGGTGTCAGTTTCACTAGTTGGTGTAGGGGGATGGAGTGTAAGTTGGGGGGGGGGATTTGCCAGGTGGTGAGCATGTGCTGCTCCAAGTGTGCTTGAAGTGTTCCTTCATTTGTTATTTACATGTGTCATGTGGGACAGCTAAGGTAATACACGTGGGTAGGGGGTTCCAGATTCTGCCAATATAGTTGGGGAAGAGGGTGACGCCTACCTGTGACTGTGAACAGTAGTAGTAATGAAACAGGGGTCGATAGGTAAATGGTGTTAATGGGGCACACAGAGGGGCAGATAGTAGGGGGAATGTCCAGGGATGTGCAGGTAGGCTGACGGGAAGGTCGACAGGTGGCCATTTCTTCTCTGGCAACAGCTGTGTATATACACAGCATTTGGAGGTAGGTTTGGACACTCACACCCCTGGGTGGGGGCGAGGACAACAATAATACCTTGTGATGCCAAGTAGTTCGGCTTACATGCCTACATTGGGTTGTTGCGACTATGTGTCCTTTGGTGTTATTTAGTGGGATTTGCAAAAATACATCTGGTTATATCGTACTTTGCCATGTAAAATAGACTGTGCTGCAGTGGGACTCATAGCAGGAGTGACTGTTCATTGGACGGTGGCTCTGCCCAATGAACACTACTGCTTGCATCTCTAGGGCGGTCCGAATAGAACTACTCCAGCAAACACCTGCATGCCTAGACCCATAATTACATACCCATAGTTCCCCCACCTGCACCACTTCTACAGCACTCATCCTTACTCTGGGTGAAGGTTGTGTCTAAACATACCACTACACACTGCCCACTCTCCACATCATGGGACCCTTCTCATACATTGTCTCGACCCATGGGTCATCAGGCTTTCCCACCCTTGTTGTCTGGGTACATATATGCCCCACCTTGATAGGTCATCGCATGGGTGTCCTCCTATAACAAGACAATTTTTGGGGTGTCCCACAAGGGATGCTTCTGTCTCTGTTCCAAGATTAGACTTCTTGGGTCAACTGTGTCCTCTCCCTGGTTGCATCCTGCCTGTGGTCTGGGGGGCAGTGGATTGTTTACATTGTTTGTGCATTTGTTTGTATGTTTCCCCTGTCTGGCTGGGGGAGTTCATGCTACGTGTTACACTTTTGTTGATTGGGCCCCTCACCTCCATTGGCATGGCCTGTCAACATATGTCATTCTTAAGTGCTGTATCATATAATAGCTACATATCTGTGTATATCTACACACACACATACACACACACACACACACACACACACATATATATATATAGATATGTATATGTCTGCATGCACACACACACACACACATATATATATATATATATATATATATATATATATATATATATATATATATATATATATATATATATATATATATATAAATGCATATATATATATATATATATATATATATATATATATATATATATATATATATATATATATATATATATATATATATATATATATATATATATATATATATATATATATATATATATATATATATATATATATATATATATGTGTGTGTGTGTGTATATATATATATATATATATATATATATATATATATATATATATATATATATATATATATATATATATATATATATAATGACATGTGGATGTATGGGTGTCAGCATATGTATATATCTATATGTGGGTATTTATATATATGTCTCTCTATGTATGTATACATTTGTACTACAGAGGGGGGGGCGGTATATATCTATATAGTTATGGGTATATATACAAACACATATACCTCTACATATTTAGCTACATATCCTGTAATATTTACTGGTATTGTTGGATACTGCATTTCGTGTGCATACCGGCCAACCTTGTGTGCCACATATGCTTTGCGATACCTACAACTGAATCCGTTAGTGTATACAGAGTGACATGTGAAATCTATTGTTAGTAACAGGAATACATTCGTCCAATGCGGGACAACCCAAACATTGGGTATTCAACCTTCGTCTACACTCAGGGTTACATAGGTACCCCTGGCTATATGCATGGAATATGGAATGTGCCACACCTAGGATACTTGGGTCGGGACATCATACGGGATGGGTCCCAAGGGGGGTGGGGGGCAATGTGTGGTGGTGTGGTAGCTACAGGCTGGTAACCAGGGTAGGGATGGTGGCTGTGTGTGTGCTGTGGGTGGGGGGAAGCAGAACTGTGGGTTATGCATGCATGGGTTGGGGATGGCCTGGGTTGAATGGGCCTGTACTGCTCGGCCCGCCTAGTGGGTGGGGGAGAGGGTATGTGATGTCAACATGTGAAGCATAACAGAGGGCTAATTTAATTCCCTAGTTCAATGACAGATGTACAATACAAGAGTTTGGTAGTGTATTGCAGGGCAGATGTGTTTGGCTGGGTGGGGGTGTGCAAATTTGTACATGACATATATTATTTGGGGCCTCTCAGGCCCATTGCCAGTGCATGAGGATATATATGTTTCTGGTCATCTACCATTGGTATCTACAGATGTCTGGCCATATATACCTCTGTGGTATATATATCTGCTTACATATTTCTAACTATGTCCATACGTACCTACGGAGACATATATCTGGGTACATATATGTCACTTAATGTGTATATGTGGACATATAGATGTTGACATATATGTGTGTTGTTGGCATTTGCATGTATATCTCTTCATATATTTGTGTATAAATATATATATATATCTCTGGATATTTATGTATATATATATATATATATATATATATATATATATATATATGTGACTACATCTATAGATGTGTTGTATCCATTTAGATAGTGATATATTTGCACACACATGCCCATCTAGCTGTAGGTATACATTCTCTGTACTGTTGCATGACTGTGCTAAGGTTATGTTTCTGACAGCATATGATTTCTGCATATCTGGCATGGCTTAGTGGTAAATCATTTTGTGTATGGTGTGCATGGTCCTGGGTTCCAGCCTTGCAGAAGCTGTTTGTTTTGTTACTGGGTAGAACACTGGCCATTGGATACGGTGTGCTTAAGGCACTTTCAAGTGGTTGTAAGCGGGTTTGCGCAGAGGTTAGCACTGCTGACTTCCATTTACAGTGTCTTACATTCAGTTAGCTTTTCCTTTGCTTAATCTGTGTCAGCAGTGCTTAACCCCACTCAAACGCACTTGCATACACTTACTAATGCTTACATATGCTTACTACTGCTTATCTGTGCTTACGCCTGCTTACTGCTGGTTTAATCATTATAATACTGACTCTTCACATGTGCATTTCCTGCAGTACTCCTGTTCATAAAAATTATGTTATTTGGTGGGTTTTGCATTACAAATATTGCTTATACCTTGCTTTGCTGTGTAAAATAGACTGTGCTGTACTGGGATTCGAACTGGGAATGCCTGCTCGTTAGGAAAACGCTCTGCCAACTACACTATTGCTAACATGCTTCATTTGCCTATATCATCCTTGTTATCCTCTTCAGCCTTTGGGGCTGCTTTCACCATGGCTAAGCAATGGGCACACCTATGCACCTACGGTTAGCTGTACTCAGTGCTTTAAACAACAATACGGGGGTTTCTTCTTTTCATCTTTATGTCTTGTTGCTGTTGTACGCATAGGGGACTGTTGGTGGGGATATGCAGACACCTATGAGTGGCCTCGCTTATTTATTTCCACTTTTTGCTGTTCTACTTTGCAGGGGCATGTTTATTCTGAATGCTCTGCTCTCAGACACACCCCCTGCACTTGTACATGCTCAGTGTATGCCTTGGAGGTCGGGCAACGCCCCTTCATTAATATGCATGGTGCGCTGCTATCCTGCTCCTATGCGGCCACTTCCATGCAGGACTACACTAGCCCTGCTCGGAAAATTAGTGAATCGGGGGGGGGTCTTTTATTAAAGTATTTATTCATTCATTTGTTCAAAAGCAGGCATCTGAGGTATACACAGACAGACAATATTGGGCTGCACTTGGGCACTGAGTGTGTGTGTGTGTGTGTATGTGAGAGAGTTGGAGGTGTAATGGGTTGTGATATATGTGTCTGACAGGAATTAGTAACTGGTGAACACATCTATGTGTTTAGGAGGAATGCAGTAGGTTACAGCATATATATATGTCTGGCAGTAACAAATTAACATATACTATTTAAACTGTTATTTATGTATTTAGTCATTCATTTGATCACAATTAGACATTTTATGTGCACATCTTCAATACATTTACTACAAATTGTGAATACCACAGTATGCATGTGGTGGTTGTGATGTGTTGTACCATACACATCTGACAACAAGTTGGAATATTTAATAGTGTTAGTGATATTTAGGTATTTCATAGGTTCATAGGTAGGTACTAGGCTATCGGCCCAAGGGTCTAAGTAAGCCTAGCCAACAAGGTTCCCTGGCTTACGCCACACAAGAAAGTTATTTTCCTGTGCCCCTGTCAAGCAGAGCCACAGAAGTGATTCCCGGGGTGTATTTCCTATTTCCCATCCACTCATCAAGATTTTTCTTGAAAAGTGCTAATGAGGAATTTTGCTTGACATAGATGGGTAGCTTGTTCCAGAGTATGGGAAGTCTCTGGGACAGGAATCTATCCCTCCAGCATGTCCTGTTTATTTTGGTGACAAGTTTTAGGTCCCTAGAACATGTAGCTCGGAGAGATTGGGATTTCTTTAGGTGTAGCATGTCCAACAGCTCTGGGTTTGACATAGCTTTATATGTTAGGCAGAATTCACCTCAGAGTAGGCGATATGCTATGGAGTAAAGTTGGAGTCTTCTGAGACAGTCAGATGCTTGCACAAGTCTATAAATACTAAGCAAGTGTGAGCCTGCCATTTTGTAGTAAGCTGTTGAGATGTCAGCATGCATGTCTGTATAGTCTGTCAGTTAATCATTTCATTTACATTTTGTAATGCTGCTATCCATCCTGGTCTTATTCATCCTTTTGGTCACAGTTTGCCATCTGGGGTGTACAAAGTAAAATAACGTGGTTGTAATTGGCTGACACATCTGTGTTTTTATGATGAGGTACAGTGGGTTGCAGCATTTTCATCTTACAGTTAACAAACTGCAATATGGAGTGGGGCAAATAGGTTATTGCTTTTCATGGGTTTTGTCACTTGTCCCTCTAGTATAGGTGACGAACAGGTGGGTAGTTCATTTATATGCTATATTATATAAAAACACATCAGGATGGATAGCAGCATTACAAAATGTAAATGAACTGATTAACTGACAGACTATACAGACATGCATGCTCACATGTCAACAGCTTACTACAAAATGTCAGTCAGGCTCGCACTTGCTTAGTATTTATACACTTGTGAAAGCCCCTGGAAAGCTTCTTAAAGGCATAAGCACATACTGATCTACATCCTCCCTCTTAAATAGATTGCCCTCAAATGAAATAATATTAGAACAAGACATGTAATAATACAAACATTAGAAACAAACACAATATTCATGTCCAAGTTACCGTGTATCTGCAACATGGTCTGGAAATGCGACCTGATCTAGTCATATAGTAATAAGAACTGGGTTTAGAAACAGGGAAGTCTTCGGTGAACAACTTGTATCAGGAACTTTGGGATTCATCTTAAGAACATGGATATTTATTGGAATGTCCTCTGGAATTGGAACACTGGACAACTCACTCTGAGATATAGAGTGTTTCTCACAGGCTATATGCTGTGGTACACCAGCCTGAAATGTTTCCCATACTACCTAAACTCTACTCCTTGTGAGTTCACAATGTACGATCTCAGCCCTGGGCAAATACTCTTCACGACTCCAATCTGAATATAACCTTTGCACGTTTGCATTGTCACTCTCTCTTTCATCTAATGGATTGAGAGGTTTGCTGGACTTGCCATAATAAGACTTCTGGGCTAAGCACTCTTTGGACAGGGCTTTTACCAATTTGTTGTTCTTAGCACTTGGAACCAATAAACTACTGCTGACTGGTAAGGTAGTTCTGGTTTATCTCAAAAGAAGTCTCTGAGCAGGTGAACCAAAATGTTTATCATGAGGAATATTTCTAAGATTCAAGAGATTCAGAGAAACATCACTATTGTCTCATTTTGACTTCTCTAGTAATTGTTTTACACTTTGAAATGCACATTCCACCAAACCATTTGCATGTGGTACTCAGGACAACTTGTAACATGAATAAATTCCCACTCTTTGACAAATATTCTGAATTGTTGGCTTGTAAACTGTGTACCATTGTCAGAAATAATTTTGTATGGACTTGACCATGGTAGTCCAGGAATCTGGTTTAGCTGAAGTGGTTCTTTCTGTTTTTGTGACTTAGTTCTATTATATACAGAACAAGATGATAGCGCTCTCTCAATGTCTTGTGACATAGAAGGCCAAAATACTAGTCTTCTTGCCCTTCTTTTGGTAGAGTGTGCTCCATGGTGGCCACAATGCAAACTAGTAATGTACTCTTGTTGCAAGGACTTTACAACAATAACTTTATAGGTTCATAGGTTCATAGGTAGGTACTAAGCTATCAGCCCAAGGGCCTACATAAGCCTAGCCAACAAGGTTCCCTGGCTTACGCCACCCAAGAAAGTTAATTTCCTGTGCCACTGTCGAGCAGAGACACAGAAGTGATTCCCCAGGGTGTATTTCCTAGTTCCCATCCACTCATCAAGATTTTTCTTGAAGAGTGCTAATGAAGAACTTTGCTTGACATAGATCACTAGCCTGTTCCAGAGTATGGGAAGTCTCTGGGACAGAAATCTATCCCTCCAGCATGTCCTGTTTATTGTGGTGACAAGGTTTACGACCCTACAGTGTGTAGCTTGGAGGGATTGGGATTTCTTTAGGTGTAGCATGTCCAACAACTCTGGGTTTGACATAGCTTTATATGTTAGGCAGAGATCACCTCAGAGTAGGCGATATGCTACAGAGTAAAGCTGGAGTTTTTTGAGATGGTCAGTGTAGGGCATTTGTTTGTGGTCAGTAATCATCTTTGTGAGGTACTTCTGTGAACTTTCCAGCTGCTGCAGATGTCTTGTGAGGTACATTCCAAAAGAGGCACTGTACTCTATAATGGGTCAGATTTAATCTCTATAAGGAAAATAAGATTGCACTTCTTGAGGTAAACTAGATTCCTTTGATGGCCATGCTTGTTTGATAAAGTAGTTGAGCTTCTGAAGAACTGGATCTGAGGCTGTATAACTTCTAAGCTCATCAAGAAGTGTGGAAGAAAAATTTCTCACTTCCATTACTTCAAAATCAAGTTTCTAATTCTCATGCTGTTCATAGGTTCATAGGTAGGTACTAGGCTATTGGCCCTAGGGCCTATACAAGCCCAGCCAAAAAGGTACCCTGGCTTTTGCCACTCAAGAAAATTATTTTCCTGTGCCACTGTCGAGCAGAGCCACAGAGGTGATCCCCGGGGTGAATTTCCTATTTCCCATCCAATCATCAAGATTTTTTTTGAAGAGTGCTAATGAGGAGCTTTGTTTGATATAGATAGGTAGTTTATTCGAGGGTATGGGAAGTCTCTGGGACAGTAATCTATCCCTCTGGCATGTTCTGTTTATTGTGGTGACAAGGTTTAGGTCCCTAGAGCGTGTAGCTCGGAAGGATTGGGATTTCTTTAAGTGGAGCATGTCCAACAGCTCTGGGTTTGACATAGCTTTGTATGTTAGGCAGATATTACCTCTGAGTAGGCGATATGCGACAGAGTAAAGCTGGAGTTTTTTGAGACGGTCTGCATAGGGCATCTTTTTGAGGCCAGTAATCCTCTTTGAGAGGTATTTCTGTAGCCTTTCCAGTTGTTGTAGATGTCTTGTAAGGTACATACCAAAAGGGGCATTGTACTCTATAATGGATCTAATAAGTGATGAGTAGAGGGGAGCAATGACCTCTTTTTTCTGGATGAGAAACCTTTTGTGATGAGGTGTGCCACATAGAAGGATTTCCTGACTACTGTGGTGATGTATTTATCAAAGGAGAGACTACTGTCCACCTGTGTCCCAAGGTCTCTTGTCACACTTTGGGTGTTAAGTATACTGCCACTTATGTTGTAGTTCATGGGTACAGAGTTTTTACCAAAGGGGATGACAATGCACTTTTTGGTATTGAGCTTGAGGCCATGGCTTTGACACCAGGCATCTATCTCAATGAGGCCCTTTTGTAGGATGTCCACATCGTTAGGAGTTTTGATTATGGCTCCTAGTTTGCAGTCATCTGCGAACTTCGTTAGCCAAAGACCTTCTGTGTTAGCCTGAATTTCAGAGAAGTAGATACCAAACAGGAGAGGACCCAGGACTGAACCCTGTGGTACTCCACTTGTCACTGGTCTGAAGTCAGATTTGGAGTCTGCTACTTTCACAGTGTGGGTTCTGTCAGTGAGCCAGTTGGCAACCCATCTTGTGACATAGAGATTTATACCTAGTTTAGTGAGTTTGTCTATAATTCCAGAGTGGGGGATGGTGTCGAAAGCCATGGCAAGATCTAGATAGGCTATGTGAACCACCTTACCCTTGTCTACGGCTTTGGTGACTGCTTCAAAGAAGTCTGTCAGGTTTAGGAGACATGATCTGCCTTTTACAAACCTGAACTGGGTGGGGTCCAGATTTTGGAGATTGCCAACGTCTTTGTTTATAAGTTCCATGATTGTACATTTCCTGGCCTTGCTGACCAGGCTTGTCAGGCTAATGGGGTGATAATTCCTGGGGTCCGTGGTGGCTCCCCCCTTGTGGAGTGGGATAACCGTTGCTGTGCACCACTGAGCAGGCACAAAGCCTGAGGTGAGGCTATGATTGAACATGGTGCTTAGGTGGGGTACCAGTTCATTCTGTAGTTCATGTAGAACACAGCCTGGGATGTTGTCTGGTCCCATGGATGCTGTGTTCATGGCTTTGGAGAATGTGGTTTTTATCTGTGCAGCCATGATTACAGGAACCTTGCATTCTTCTGGTATAGAGATGGGCTATTTAGGGGGTGAGGGGGGGGGGTAAAGTTAGCACTGAACCTATCTGCCAGAATGTTGGCAATATCAGTTGGGTCTGTATATTTAGTGCCATTGTGCTGTAACTCAGAGCAGATCTGAGTGTTGCCATTGAGATTCTTGACATAGCTATAGAATGCTTTGTGGTTGTCTTTAGAATCAGTGGTGATTTTGTTTTCATAACTAGCTTTGGAGGATTTTAGTAGGGATCGCAGCTTCTTACTGAGGCTGACCAGGGAGCTCCTCCACTCATGGGATTTTACTCTCTTTTGCAACAGTTTCTTTTTTCTGTTATACAGTTTGTTTATGGCAGGGGACCACCAGATTGGCTTCCTTTTTTTGGAGGATAGCGTCTTGGTTTTGTTAGGGATAGCACTATCCATGCACTCATGTAAGTGCTTATAAAGTGCAATTGTTTAGGATTCAGTAGTCGTAACTGTATTGTCCATCTGCATGGGTGTCATGGAGTTCACCACTTCTGTCTTAAGATGCATGAAGTTGACTTTGGAGAATTTTTTACTATGGTTTACTTAATGGGGGGTGGGGGCAGGATGTGGATATCTAGGGTAATTAGCTTATGGTCGGATCGAACCAATGAGGCATTGACTTCAGGTGTGGAACACCGGTAACTCATGTTGGTAATGACTAGATCTAAGATATTGTTGCCCCTGGTGGGGGTGTGGATAAGTTGATCCAGGGCATTGGAGTTTATGAATTCCAGAAAGAGTTGAGCAAAGGAGTTGGTACATGAGTAGTTTTCCAAGTTAATGGTGGGATAGTTGAAAACACCCATTATTAGGGTGTTTGGTTGAACCCTAATATTTTCCAGTACATCGAGAAAAGAGGAGTGGGAATCCTGGGGCATGGTGGGTGATCTGTAACAAGCTACAATTTGGATTGCAGTTTTGCCCAGAGTTAGTTGCACTTGGATAACCTCGGCTGCATTATGGTGAGCAACTAGCCTGGAGGTGTGGATATCCTTAATGAATATGGACACACCTCCACCTTTGGTGTTCTGGTCCAGGTTACATGGTCGAAAAGTGTGGTATGAGTTATAGCCTGGTAGTGCAGGGGTGCTCTCTTCAGCCTTGAACAAGGTCTCAGTCACTGCACAGATATTGATGTTCTCCATTTTAAGGAGTGCCTCGAGTGAGTGCATTTTGAGATTTAGACTTCTAGCACTGAGTAGCATCACCCTCAGTTTTTGCTTGCCTGTTCCTGTTACGGAGGTGAATTTGTCATTTGAACCTTGCCTAAAAAGGCACTATAGGGGCGGCAAGAACCTTAGCCAGTATCTGGAATCCCAGGGGTGACAAGTGCAGGCCACCTCTGGCAAAGCATCGTGGTCTGTCCCAGGCAGACAGATACTGGATCCCTTTAGAATGGCACCAGAAGTTTAGCTAACTGTTGAAGTCAATCATTTTGTCCTTGTACTGCAGAATCATTCTGGGTGATGGCAGAATGCTACTCAGGGCTAGGGTCATACCTGCCTGGGCTACAAGATTGGAGACCTCTTCCATGTCTCTTTTCATGTAGTCCAGGCAGGTACGCCTCAGGTCGTTCACACCAACATGGACAATGACAGAGTCATATTTGTACTTGTGGAGTGACCTGAATGCGTGGGTTATGTGGCGGATCCTGGCACCCGACAGGCAGCTGACAGTAACCTTCTCCTTGTTTAGCCTTGTGAGTGGGATATCAGTGTGCCTGTCTATAGAGTCACCTATGACTAGTGTGTTGGGTATGTTGTTTTGCCTTATTGGCTGTGGTTGAGTGGCACACTGAGTCTACGGGCTATGTGTCATTTGGGTTGTGTTGGGGGGTGGAGGTTGCTTGCATCTCTGCTTTGGAGGTCTCTGTTGCTTGAGCAGATTATTATTGAGAGCCTCCACAAATGTTTTTGTGTTTCTATGTGTGGATTTTGATGGTGTAGATTTAGTGAGAGTATGTGATGAGTGTGGTGTGGTGCAAGTGTTTACCTTCTCCTCTTGACTGTCAAGTTCAGTCTTGATTGAAAAGAGCTTTACCTCCAATTTGGCTAGATAAGTGCATCTCTCACAGGTTGTGGTGTTCGGTGGTAGGAGGAGAGAGTTGTCTTTGTACATGAGGCAATTTCTACATTACCCCAAGATGCCCAGATTCATCAGATAGACAGGAGAGAACACTGGGAGCTGACCCTTGGACATGCCTGAATAAAAAACTATTTTCCTCTAGATAAGTGAGGAAAATGAGTACAAGAGCTATTTTTCTCTAAGTAAGTGAGGAAAGTAAGTACACAAACTGTTTTCCTCTAGGTAATGAGGAAGGTTGAGTGCTGTAGTAATTAGTAGGTTATTTAGTGCTTACAAGTTCTGAAAAAGGGCTGATCATGAATAAGCAAATTCAAGTGCTAAAACTAAGAATCTGTAACTGGACTAAACTAGCTACAGGAAAGGGGGGAAACAAGTGCAAATGTGGGCTTTTAAATCAGAAAGTTGAGAAAGATGGAAAAACTGCCCAAACGGCCAGTAACTACAATTTCTGGGCCAGAACAATCCTTATGTGGTAGATACGTTGCCTAGTGCCTACCACTCCCACTGATAAGCTAGAAGGCTTCCCTCCAACACAGAAAGCTTGGGGGGGCTCTGAAGCTTACATACAGTCCTGGATACAGCAAATCTGAATCTGGACTGCACTAGTTACAGGAAAGGTATTTATATATATATATATATATATATATATATATATATATATATATATATATATATACATACAGAAAAGTAGCTAAAACAGCAGTCAAAACAATTCAAATGCAGTGCAAGCTAGCACACTTGAGTATGTAGCAATGTTAGACCAAACAGTTTAAAAAAAATGCAATTAAATTAAAAATGACTAAAAACAAGTGCAGAAGGAGTCTCTTAGGTAGAATGAGGTAAGGAGATGGGACTGGGGGAAGTGTCCCAGATCAAATCTACAGTGGGGGTGGGCAACTGCAAAAGCCTCCAAATTTAAACAACATCACAGAAATAGGGAGGGTGTGTATGAGAAAACCAACACCTTCATCAGAGATCTGAAAAACTACGCAGTAAAGCAAAAATAACTGCACAACTCTGAAGTCAGCCAGCAAAGATATAAAATTAGTCAAGCAACAATTACCAGTACACAACTCTGAAGTGCCAGAAAAATATACTCAGCTCTGTATATCTCCAGATAGTTTGAAGAGCACTCTGTCAGGACACAGGAAGGCTCCAGCAATGATATGCAGACTTTTTTTACTAAGAGGGTCTAATTTTATGCAAGTAATCCTTGAGATGGTCAGATAACACACAGGATGTAAAACCAGTTATACCAACTTAAGACACAGAGAAATAGGAGGAGGGAAAAACACCTTCAGCAGAGATCTGAAAAACTATACAGTGAAGCAAAAATAACAGTGCACAACTCTGACGTCAGCCAGCAATGATATAAAATGTCAAACAACAATTACCAGTACACAACTCTTAAGTGCCAGAAAAATATACTCAGCTCTGTATATCTCCAGATAGTTTGAAGAGCACTCTGTCAGGACACAGGAAGGCTCCAGTAATCTAGATAAAGTATCAGCAAAATAAAGAAGTTTGCCTTTCTTGTAAACCAGATTGAAATTATACTTTTGCAATTTCAACATCATATGTTGCAATCTGGCTGGAGCTGTATGCATTGGCTTTCTCAAAATAGTGACTAGAGGTTGGTGGTCTGTTTCGATCTGGATAGGTCTACCATGAATATAGTGATGGAACTTTGAACATGCAAACACAATTGACAAGAATTCTTTATCTGTCTGAGCATACTGCATTTCAGTGGGGGTTAGATTTCTGGATGTATAGGCAACAGGTTGACCTTCCTGAAGAATGACTGCACCTAGGCCAAATTTCGAAGTGTCACATGAAAGAGTAACTGGCTTGTGAACATCATAGTATCTGAGAATTGGTGGACTGGCAATTCTCTGTTTCAGGATGTCAACTTGTCTCTGGTGGTGTTCCAACCATGACCAGGACACATCTTTACATGTTAGCTCTCTGAGTGGTACTATTTGACTCAAGTCTGGAATGAACTTGCCTAGGTAGTTAACCATGCCAATAAAACTTTGCAGGGCTTGAACATTGTCTGGAGCTGGCATTTCAAGAATTGCAGTTTACTTGGAAGGGTTTGGTCATAAGCCTGAACTGGTAAAGAAATGACCAACATAAGTGACTTCTCATAACCTGAATTTGCATTTCTGAAGATTCAGCTTAAGATTCACTTCATGAGCTCCTTCCAGTACTTTTTGAGGTTTCAGTCATGTTCAGCTTCACCATTACCTCCTACTAGAATATCATCTACTATAATAGCACATGGATACCCATAAAAAATATGCTCCATTGCACATTGAAAGACTTCACTGGCAGAATTTATCCCAAATGGCATTCTCAAAAATCTGTACCTGTCAAATGGAGTGCTTAAAGTGGTTAGCAATGAAGATAATTGGTCAAGCAACATTTGCCAAAATGAACTTTTTGCATCTAAGACAGAAAAAACAGAGGCATTTGACATAAGTGCTGCAACCTCTTTGACTGTGTTCATTGGATAATGAGGTCTTTTTAGTGCTTTGTTCAAATCTCATGGATCAATACATATTTTGATGTCATCTGAGCTTTTTTTAAGAGCTACCACCATGAAGGATACCCATTCATTTGGTTCTTCTACTGGACAAATCACACCTTGCTGCATCATTTTATCTAGCTCAGCTTTTACTCTGTTCTGCGTGGCTACTGGAACTTTGTGGCTGGCCTGGTAATTGGGCTGACATTTTGGTCTAACTTCATGGAGTACACAACTGGAAGCTTGCCTAGTTTGTTTTTGAAGAGATCAGCATAGGCAGAAAAAATATACTGGGTGAAATTAAAATAGTGGTCTTTCATGCTAACATGGTGGACTTCTTTATTAAATGAAAGCAGTCCCATTTTCAAATTGTCTCTGAGCCCTAAAAATGACTGTACATACCTTTTGACCATATAAAATAACAAGTCATAGCTTCTCCCAGCAGAGTAACATGAAAGCATTACTGAGCCTTCCGTATGAATTTCTTCACCACCATAAGCAATAAGCTTTGCACACTTTGCCAAAATAAGGCCTCTCACCAGCACATATTCTAGCAAATGTTTCTGCAGACATAAAACTGCACTTTGAACCTGTGTCAATCTTGAGCTCTATGGGTTTTCCATTTATCTGAACAGTATAGAATACTTCATTCTTTGCCCACAAATCCACTGCATTAACTAGTTCACTAAGCACTGATACACCACCAACGTAAAAAGTAGGATCACAGCTCTCTAATTAATCAACTAATTTCTTGGAATGTTTCCCTTTTAATAAAAGAATGTATGCCTTTTGATTTATAAAACATTTTGAAATGATTCCACTTATTGCATTTGTGGCATTGTTGACCAAAAGCTAAGCATTTCTCTCTTTTAGATTAATGATTTCCACCACAATTATGACAGTTAGCAATAAAACTGGGTGGACATGGGCTCTCACCCTTATGTTGTTTGCTGACTCACTCTTGTGCTTCACTGAGATTGTGCGAACTCTGGAATTTTCTAGAAAGCTCCAGGGTTTACCAGTGAGTGCTGTAGGAGTTACAGTTGCTGCCATTGGGCCTGATTCTTTTAACCATGTGCTGCATACTATCAACATTAGTTTTACTGCAATATCTTCCAAGGTCACTTTCATTTGTAAGCAAGCATTTCTCATTTGTAAGAATATTTGTGTGCTTTTCTGTAAGCTCATACATCTGACAAATCTCAATGACCTTATTCAAAGTTAAATAATTGTCAAAAAGCAAAATCTTTCTCGCAACATCATCTTTAATGCCACACACAAGTCTGTCTTTTATCAACTCGTCCCTTAAATCACCAGATCTGCACGTTTAGCCTTCTTTCTCAATTTAGTTATATATGCTGCAAAAGCTTCACCAGGCTTTTGATCCCTTATGTAAAATAAGTGCCTTTCCATTGTAATGTTTGTTTGGGGATTGCACATTTCTCTAAATTTATGTTTTTAGCACTCGGGGTCTTCCCTTGACTCAGCCAGTGCAACTATATGATGCCGCCAATGGCTTCTGATCCAGCTAAATTAAACAAAATAAATGCCCTTGTATGATCATCTTTATCAGAAAATGCAGCCTGCATGAAAATATTGTACTCTTGCTCACTTTTCAATTCTCTGCAATATTATTATCAAGCACAAGTGGTCTTGGTTTTCAAAATTCAACTGCCATGCCAACAAACCATGCCCAAACACGTTATAAAATATGGCCCTTTGTAATTATGTATGAACAAGCTGCTATGCGTGCTTGTAATAACATTCAAATGCACAATAAACTCTTCAAAACACTGTACTTTGCAGAATATGCTTTGAAATGGCTGTATTTTGCAAAATAACTGTACTGTAATACTGCACAAACATGCGAACACTTCATACACTTCAGATATCTCAAATATCTTTAATTAATATGAAAAAGTAGTGCTGAGTGAACAAATGCTGTCGTTTTCTTTATTTTATTTGTTTTATGCAAATCGGACTTTATTTCAAACATTTTCTGTAGTTATTTGAATATTTCTATCAATATGCACAGTTTCAAATATTTTGTTTGCTTAGAATATTGTTTAGAGCAGTCTGAATGTTTTGTTTCATATTTTATGGATGAGAAATCATTTGAGCAAGTTTTAAAACCTGAAATTTGTTTCTGACCTGTTTAGCGAGTTATACATGCGGTAGGGATGACTCACTCCTGTATATTCCTCCAATCTTAACTGAATCCCTCTTGGTCTTGAATCTGGAGAAACTGGATCTCATTCTGACACCATGTCTCTCATCCCTCTCTAGTATAGATGACAAACAGGTGGGGTAGTTCGTTCATATGCTTTATTACATAAAAACACATCAGGACAGATAGTAGCATTACAAAATATAAACAAACTGATTAACTGACAGACTCTACAAACATGCATCCTCACATCTCAATGGCTTACTACAAAATGGCAGTCAGGCTCCCATGTGCTCATTATTTATACACTTGTGCAAACCTCTGGAAAGCTTCTTAAAGGCATAAGCACATATTGATTTAAAGGTTTCATGGGTATCACTGCTGTATGCATGGATAAAGAGTAGAATGCATTTTTGACAAGTTGTTTTCCTATTAATCACTATAAAATATTTTTGACAAGTTATTTTGCTATTAACAGCCACTATAAAATAGATTGTTGCACTGTATTGTGACTCTGGAATGTCATGTTTTTGGTGATGTGTCCACTTTGCCTCTCACATTATGTTCTGTAATGTATTTCAAGCAATAAGCATTTATAAGTTATTACTGTGGGTCCTATCTTATTTAATTAGCTTGACAGCATGTAGAAGCCTGTACCTATGTAATGGTATTAGGTGGCTGAGTTAATTCTCTGGGTTTTTAGGCAGAGTTCACTTTGCAGCATTTGAGGAAAACCACTTCACATTCTTAGTCTGCACACAGGTTAGGAAAGGCTTTGTATCCATATACAGTGGTTAGTAAGTGAGATAATACTGTGGTTTATTTTCATAGGAAATTATGAAAGCATGTCATATTATGAATTTCACAAATTGAACCTGGAGGAGTATGCAGGGCATACACAAAACACTGACCAATAAATGTACAACTACATATTGATGTACTCTTGATAAGATGGATAGCTGCATGGCTTACAAATAGGACATGGCAAGTATCATACAGCATCTGAACAGGTAAAATCCTTGGTTACAGTTAGGGTGTCTCACAGATCTTGGTCCTAGGCCCTTACTTGTTTAGACTGTATATTTCAGACTTAACATTTTCATCTGTGGTGTTCTACAGTCTATACGCAAACAACCTGAAATTAGATAAACTGATTACAAGTGTTACAGATAAGGCATGACTGCAAAATAACTTGACTAAACTGACCATGTGGGCACAGGAAAATAATATGCTGATAAATACATCAAAAACTAAGCATATGAGATTTGGGAGACATAAAATGAAAGGTGAATATTTAATACAGCACACAGTAATTGAAACTGTAGACTCATTTAAGGACCTGGATATATGGGTAGATTCAGCTATGAGTTTTTCTAATCATATCTACCAATTGGTTAATGATAATTATAGAACTATAGGTTGCATACAAAGTTTTATAAAGTCTAGGAAATTAAAAATAATGACATAGTTTCATAGTATAGTACTAGGCTATCTGCCCTGGGGCATTTGTAAGCCTAGCCATAGTGATGTGGCTTTTGCCACCCCATGAAATGGTACAAAAAATGTACAGAATAAATTTAGAATACTGTGCCTCTGTCTAGTAGTGACACAATGAAGGTCCCCTTATATAATAGAATTAGTTTACTGTGCCCCTGTCTAGCAGTGACACAGATGTGACCCCTGGGGTAAACTTACGATCTCCCATCCACTCATCAAGATTTATCTTGAAGAGAGTCACTGAGGGGCTCTGTCTAATACGAACTGGGATCTTGTTCCAAAGCATGGGAAGCCTCTGGGTTATGAATCTATCCCTCCAGCATGTCCTATTCATACTTGTGCCGAGGTTTAAGTCTTTAGCTCTCATGGTCCTGATGGATTTGGATTTTTTGAGGTGGAGCATGTCCATCAGATCCTGATTGGACATGGCCTTGTACGTCAGGCAGAGATCACCTCTGAGCAGGCGGTATGCTACTGAATAGAGCTGAAGTTTCTTTAGTCTGGCAGAATAAGACATATGTTGGAGACCCTTGATCCTCTTGGTGAGGTACTTTTGTGGTCTCTCCAGCTGTTGCAAATGCCGGGTGAGGTACATAACAAATGGGGCATTGTACTCAATCATGGGTCTGATGAGGGAGGAATATAGGGGTACAATGACATCCTTGGATCTGGATGTGAATCCCTTCATGATGAGGTGTGCAAGGTAGAATGTTTTTCTAACCACTTTGGCAACGTGGGTGTCAAATGAGAGGTCACTGTCGACTTGGGTCCCTAGGTCTCTGATTACTTTTTCCGTACTCAGTGGGTTGCTGTCTATGTGATAATTTGTGGGTACTTTGTTTTTCCCAAAGGGGATGACTATACATTTTTTGGCATTTAGTTTAAGGCCGTGACTCCGGGACCAGGTGTCTGTTTCTGTGAGGCCTTTTTGTAGGATGGGTGTGTCTGCTGGTGTATCGACTATGGCGCCTAGTTTGCAGTCATCTTTGTTTGTTAGTTACATTAGACCTAAACTTGAGTATGGAATAATAATATGGAAACCCTGTAAGAAGACAAGCATGAGTAAACTGGAAAGAGTACAGCATAAATATACCAAGGACATTCATGAATGTAAAAATCTAAGTTATTATGAAAGACTAAGATATCTGAACTTGTACAGTATCTCTTACAGATATCTAAGAGGAGATCTTATTCAAGTATATAGGGCATTTAGGGACAACTACCTCTGAGAATGTTTGGGGTTATCAGAAAGTACTAGAGAATTATCAGACAACCTGTGTAGAAAATTCTGTAGTAACGAGAAGTGTACTAATTGGTTCTCTGACAGAGTAGATGATGCATTGAACAGGCTACCAAATTACATTAAGGTAAGCACTAGTTTAGATATTTTTAAGAACAGCCTGGAGACTTACTATGGGAACAAGTGTTTTGGTATATTGGCAAGCTAGAAGGGCATTTATGCCCGTGCTTGAAATATTTGTATGCATGTATGTATGTATGCATGTGGGGTATCATAGTATCAAATGATAGTATATATGGTGCTCAAAATATGTCGCACTCCTACAGAGAGATGCGCACGCACATGTATGCACACACACACACACACACACACACACACACACACACACACATGCGCGCGCGCACACACATACTAATACCACATAACTTTGTATCACAAGTACACCCATAGGAGTGAAACAGCTAACTGCCATGTTTTTAAGGCAGTCACTTTTTCCTCCTAGAGTAAAATTTTACACTGCTGATTCTCTTAATTGATCTGCCGAGTCAGTGGCTGCAGGCATTTCCATGGGGGAGCACCCCAGTACTGCCACACTAATAAGTGGATTCACCCAAGAAATTGCTCTCCATACTATGGTGCACAGCACCAGGAAAACCACAATGAACACATGGTCTTAAGAAACCTACAATGGGAAAGGAAAGGCCAGCAGCAAACCAAGCGTAAATCAACAAAATGACCTAACAGTGTTGCAGTCCAAGAACTCAGCAACTAAGTAATGTACAGCAAAAACTTTGTTTCAACCAACAGGCAGATGGAAAAAATAACAAATGTACCTGGAATATTTACCTTCCACCAATCAAAATTAATTTAAGCATTATTGCATATTTTCTGTAAATGTCTTGGGCAACATAGCAGAGTTGTGGGACAGCATTTCATAAGACAGCTCAGCACACACACCAGGAATGCTTGCTGACCCAAATTAATTGGTCAGTAAACAAGAAAGCATGATTTCATTTCATGCCAAATTATGAATATGTGCCATATTTATATTTCTGTTAATAACTTGACCCAGATAGAGTATATATGTTGTTTCATGATATCAAACAAAAACTTACATAATGCTTCAAAATTTGTTACTGATGCCTGCTGTTTGCCTACTGTCAATGTATAGATATTTATACTTGTTTAGAAAAAAAATATGCATATATGCATAAATATCATAGTTTTATAAATATTTTGATATTGTCCATTTGGATGCATTGTGAAAAAGTATTTCAGATGCTCAATCATCACAGGGGTTAGGAATGGTTCCTCAGGTAAATAGTATAACCAGTAGCAGAGAAAATGTATTTTTTTTAATATTATAAATGTATGCCATGTCTTAATAAAGTACAGTTGTGTAAAATCTTACCATAACGGTAGATATCCTTGCCTTTACTGCTGCAGTATTCTTAACAGATGGGATTTCCTGCTGTCGAAGCCAAATATCCAGACAGTCTACCAAAGCCTACTGTTGCTTTAAGGTATGTTGAATGTCACCCAAATGCTCCTTGTGTAGCATAAGGCATAAAGGTGACATTCAGGTGTACCAGCTACAGAACTGATTGTCCCAGTAGGAACTTCAGCCCAATGAACCTAACAGGTAAGCTGTACATTCAGGAAGGCAAAGGACTATGGGGATGGAGGGAGGGAGCGAATACTGCAGCAGTGAAGGTAAGGACAGCTACCATTATGGTAAGATGTTACACAACTGTGCTCTGTCCCTACATTCACTGTAGCAGTATTCTTAACAGATAGCATAGTGCCAAAGCTCAAGAGGAAAGTTGAGAGGAGGATGGAGCAGAAGAGTCCCCTAAAAAGCCATGAAGAATGGCATTAGCGAAACCAGCCCTAGCTCTAGAGATGACTTGGAAGTGCTTGATAAAGGTATGCACAGAAGTCCATGTAGCTGCTTCAAGAAGAGAATTAGTATCTAAGCCCTTGAAAAAAACACCAGAAGAAGCCACAGCTCTAGTAGAGTCAGCCTTAACTGAAGAAAGAAGGCTTTTGCCATGAAAAGTGTAATAAAAGTAAATAGCCTTAGAAATCCAAGAAGAAATAGTTGTCTCGAATACAATTAGTCCCAAAGATCTAGGATGAAAAGAAACAAACAACTGATCAGATTTTCTAATAGCGTTAGTCTTAGCCAAATAAACCTTGAGTTGCCTGTACACGTCCAAAGTATGCAGCACTCTCTCACTGTCAGGTTTTGGAGAGGGGAATGAAGTAGGCAGATTAATAGACTGATTAGGAGATAGCTCATTAACCATCTTAGGCATAAAAAAAGGATTAGGGAGCAAAGACACCCTGTCTTCATGAAAGATCAAAAAAGAAGGGCAAGCTATAAGGGCTTGCAAATCAGACACCCATCTGGCATAAGTAAGACTGTTTAAATTATCTGTTTAACTGTTGTAGGCTACACACTCAAGTGTGATAGCCATTTATGTGCATTTAAAGTGTTTTTTTGATTGTATCTGCTTTATTTTCTGAAAAAAACAAAAAAACAAAAAAAAAATACTTGTTTTCCCACCTTTCTAAGATAGTATAGTTCAGTTTTCAGGTTAGTGCTGAATTCAGGGCTGTGCTACAAGTTTCTGTGTTTGCCCATACCTTACTTGGAAAGAAGGAAGTTTCTCTGTTCACTGTGAGAAAGGGAGCTTTGAGCAGCCTATCTGTCCTTAGAGAAGAGGTTTCAGCCCAGAAATTAGTAGTTTATTGGCCATTTTGGACTAATTTCTATCTCTTTAATTTCCCTGCTATAAAACCCGCATTTGTGTGGTTTTGCACGCTGGGCAGCTCTGATTAGCTAAGGTATAACTATTCCCAGCTCCACAAAGTCTACTCTTCAATTTTTCCCTTGGAACTAGACAAACTTTCAACTTAAGCACTCAAACCATTCAATTCTCATCCCGGCACTTGCTCAAAACTCATAGCAAGCACTATTAAACCTTAGCACTAGACTCCCCTATACTGTAGAGAAGGACAAGGCTCTCTATTCGACTTTACTAGCCAATCAGTAAAACAGTTCACTGTACCTATCCAGGCATGTCCAAAGGGCAGTTTCAGGTGTATTCTCCATTCCAACTGGTGAATCTGGGCATTTTGAGGCAATGTTACAATTGCCTTATGTACACAGACAACCCTCTCCTCTTTCCACCAAATACTAATACATGCGAGAGATGCAGTTATACAGCTAAACTGGAGGCTAAGCTCTCTCAACCCAAGACTGGAACAGGCAGTCAAGAGGAGAAGGGAATTACTTGCATCACACCACCAGTCTCACATAGACCTATGAAACCAGTGCCGGCAAAAACACACATAAATATATGAAAACATACTCGGTCGCTCTAAATAAAAATATGCAAAAGCAACAGAGACCTCCAAAGCAGACATCCAAGCAACCTCCACCCCCAACACAAACCATGAAACACATACTTCACAAAACCAGTTTGCCATGCAATCACAGCCCATAAGGCAAAATAACATACTCAACACACTAGTAATAGGTGACTCTATAGTCAGGCACACTAATGTCCCACTCACTAGGCTGAACAAGGAGAAGGTTACTGTTAGCTGCCTGTTGAGTGCCAGGATCCGCCACATAACACAAGCACTCAGGTCACTCCAGAACAAGTACAAATATGACTCTGTCATTGTCCATGTTGGTGTGAATGACCTGAGCCGTACCTCCCTGGACTACATGAAAAGAGACATGGAGGAGCTCTCTGATCACGTAGCCCAGGCCAGTATGACCCTGACCCTGAGTAGCATCCTGCCCTCACCAAGAATGATACCACAGTATAGAGAAAAAAATATCAATTTCAATAATTGGCTAAGCTTCTGGTGTCATTCAAAGGGGATCCAGTGTCTGTCAGCCTGGGATGACATGCTCGACAAGCCACGCTGCTTCGCTAGAGATGGCTTGCACCTGTCACCCTTAGGCTTTTGAATACTGGCCAAGACTCTTGCCACCCCCCCCATAGTGCCTTTTTTAGGCAAGGCTCAAAAGACAAACCCACCGCCGTAAGTAGCACAAGTAACAAAAAACTGAGGGTAATGTTACTCAATGTCAGAAGTCTAAACCTCAAAATGCTTGCACTCGAGGCACTCCTCAGTATGGAGAAAATCAATATATGTGCAGTAGCAGAAACCTGGTTTAAGGCTCCAGAGAGCACCCCAGCACTACCAGGCTACAACTCATACCATACATTTTGGCAACAAAACCCGGACCGAAATACAAAAGGCGGGGGAGTATCCGTATTCATCAAGGATACCCACACCTCCAGGTTACTGGCACAGCACGATGCTTCAGAGATCATCCACGTGCAACTAACAATGGGCAAAACTGCTATTCAAATTATAGCTTGCTACAGATCACCCACCATGTCCCAGGACCCCCACTCCGCATTCCTGGAAACACTGGGAAACACAAAGGTCAAACCAAACACCCTGATATTTGGTGATTTTAATTACCTAAACATTAACTGGGAGAACTACTCAAGTACAAACTCCCTTGCCCAACATTTCTTAGAAGTTATAAACTCAAACACCCTGGATCAACTGGTCAACACCCCCACCAGAGGTGACAACATATTGAACCTGGTCATCACCAACATGGGCGACCGGTGTTCCACAACAGAGATCAACCCCTCACTGGTTAGATCTGACCATAAACTAATTACTCTGGATATCCACATTCCGCCACCACCCCCTATCAAAGAAACCACCATAAAAAACTTTTCAAAAGCAAACTTCATGTTACTTAAGACCGAAGTGGGAAGTTTCATAGCCCCCATGCTAAAGGATAATGCTGTCCAAGCTGCAAAATCCTTTACTAATGCACTCTGTGGGCACCTACAAGAATGCATGGATCGTGCTATCCCAAACAAAACCAAGACTCACTTCTCCAAGAAAAGGAAACCAATCTGGTGGACCCCTGCCATAAACAAGCTATACAATAGAAGGAGGAAACTAGTACAGAAAAGATTAAAATCCCAAGAAGGGAAGACATCCCTGATCAGTATCAGCAAGAAACTACGTTCCCTCATAAAATCATCCAAGGCTAGCTTTCAAAGAAAAATTGCCATGGACTCCAAAGATAACCACAAGGCATTCTTTAGCTATGTCAAGAATCTAAGTGGCAATTCTCAGATCTGCTCGGAGTTTGTGCAGAATGGCACAAAATAAACTGAACCGACTGATATAGCCAACATCTTGGCAGACAGGTTCAGCACAAACTTCACCCCCCTCTCACCCCCAAAAGGGCCCATAACTATACCAGAAGAATGTAGTGCCACTGAAATCACAGACACTCAGGTTAAGACAGCCCTCTCCAAAGCCAAAAACAGCATCAATGGGACTGGACGGTGTCCCAGGCTGCATCCTACATGAGCTCAAAGATGAACTAGCCCCTCACCTAAACACACTGTTTAAACTCAGCCTCTCCACAGGCTATGTGCTCACAGAGTGGCACACAGCAATGGTTATTCCGCTTCACAAAGGTGGAGCCATAACGGACCCCGAGAACTATCACCCTATAAGCCTGACTAGCTTGGTCTGCAAAGCTACGGAGTGCATCATCATGGATCTCATTAACAGAGACATTCGGAACCTCCAAACACTGGACCCTGCCCAGTTTGGTTTTGTTAAGGGCAGATCATGCCTCCTAATCCTGGTGGACTTCTTTGAGACAGTTTCCAAGGCTATAGATGAGGGAAAGGTGGTCCACACAGTCTACATAGACCTCACAAAGGCCTTCAATACCATTCCCCACTCAGGTATTATAGACAAGCTCACCAGCCTGAACATAAACCCCTACATCACGGGATGGGTTGCCAACTGGCTCATGGACAGAACCCACATGGTAAGAGTTGCAGGAGCTAGGTCTGACTCTAAACCGATTACAAGTGGTGTTCCCCAGGGCTCAGTCCTAGGACCCCTCCTGTTCGGCATATACTTCTCAGAGGTACAGGCAAGCACAGGAGGACTGTGGCTGACCAAGTTCGCAGATGACTGCAAACTAGGGTCTATAATTGACTCTCCAGCTGACACAGACATCCTCCAAAAGGGTCTCACTGAGACAGATACCTGGTGTCAAAACCATGGCCTCAAGCTAAATGCCAAAAAGTGCATAGTCATCCCCTTTGGAAAAAACAAAGTACCCACAAAGTACCACATAGGTGGTAGCCTCCTAAATATGGAAGATGTAATAAGGGATCTGGGGACCAAAGTAGATTGTAACCTCTGCTTTGATAATCACATTACCAAAGTGGTTAGAAAATCCTTGTATGTGGCCCACCTAATCACAAAAGGGTTTGCATCCAGATTGAAAGAGGTCATTGGGCCCCTCTATGCATCACTCATCAGACCCATCATAGAGTACAATGCCCCATTTGGGATGCACCTTACAAGACACCTGCAACAACTGGAAAGACCACAGAAGTATCTCACCAAGAGGATCACTGGCCTCAAGCAGATGCCCTATCCAGCTTGACTGAAGAAACTCTAGCTGTACTCGGTTGCATACCGCCTACTCAGAGGTGATCTCTGCCTGACATGCAAGGCCATGTCCAACCCAGAATTGATGGACATGCTCCACCTAAAGAAAAACATATCCCCTCGAGCCTCATGATCCAGGGATCTAAACCTCACCACAACAATAAATAGGACATGCTGGAGGGATAGATTCCTGTCCCAGAGACTTCCCATGCTCTGGAACAAGATTCCAGTCTACATTGGGCAGAGCTCCTCGCTAACCCTCTTCAAGAGAAACCTTGACGAGTGGATGGGAAACAGAAAGTTTACCCCGGGGATCACTTCAATGGCTCTGCTGTACAGTGGCACAGGAAACTAATCTAAGGGGGTGGTGAAAGCCAACACATTCCGGCTAGGCTTATAAATGCCTATGGGCAGATAGCCTAGTACCTACCTATGAACCTATGAACAGTCTTCCAAAAACAATGTTGAGAGGAAGCTAAAGCAGCAGGCTCAAAAGGAGCCTGAGTCAAATTCTCCAAAACAAAATTAAGATCCCATGGAGGAGGAATAGGCTTCCTGTGAGGTCTAATATTAAGGACATCTTTAAGAAATTGTTTAACCTCCAATCTAGAGGCTAAAGGAGGAGAAGAATGCAGACAAACAGAGATAGGTGATAAGTGGATCTTGATAGAAGTATAGACCAAACCAGCATTAAGCAACTCGCACAAATAAGAGAGAACCAAAGGAACATCCGCAGCAAGTGGGTCCACATTATGAGAGAGAGACACCAAGTAGAAAACCTCTTCCATTTGGACACGTAGGATTTCCTATTAGTAGGCTTCCTGGCCTCCAGTAAAACTTGCAGCATTGCACCAGAAAAAAGGTGTTTATTAGGAATCAAAATCCTATCATCCACAGTGCCAGCTAAAGTGTGGACAGGTGGGGATGGATGAGAGATCCCTTTCCTTGTGTGATTAGATCCACCCTTTGAGGTAACTTGTGATGATTGCCCTGGCTAGATGCAGAAGTAGAGGGAACCAGTGCTGTCACAGCCAAAAGGGAGTCACCAACAAGATTTTGGAAGCATTCTGTTGAATCATGAACAGGACATTTGGAATAAGAGAAGGGGCAGGGAATGCATAAAGAAACATCCCCTTCCAAGAAAATAAGAAGGCATCCACCTTCCATACCAGAGGACATGGAACGTTGGCACAAAGCAGGGGAAGTTGTCTGTTCAGAAGGAAGGCACAAAGATCCACTTGAGGACTACCCCACTGGTGGATAATGTACAGAAATTAATCCTTGTGAAGCATCCTTTTGTGGGACTGAGTTAAGGACCTGCTCTGGTGCCAAAGAAGTTCTGTAGATGGTACGTCTGAATGTCACCTTTATGCCATATGCTATGCAAGGAGTGCTTGGGTGATATTTGGTGTAACTTAAAGCAACACTAGGCTTTGGTAGACTGGCCGGATGTTGGGATTCCACAGCAGGGAATCTCATCTGTTAAGAATACTATAGCAGTGAAGTACTTCCCCAAACCTAAAGAAGAAAACTATTCAAATCCTTTTCAAGAACAATATGTCCAGGCAGCTAAATTATCAGTCAAGGAGAAAGAGAAGTTGATTGAACTTTCAACTGATACTACTTTAAAAGCAGAATTCAAAGGACGATTTCTTACTAACTTTTGGGCAAACATCAGAAGAAGCTACTTTTAGAATTGGTTGAGTGTATTTTAAATGCAATAGATGGCGATTGGTTTAATTATAGCCAATAATGCAATAGATGGTAATTGGTTTAATTACAGCCAATGATCAATGATCAATGATCTTACACTATTTAAATCCTTTTTTTAACTGTGTTACTTGCCCTGATGAAGTCAACTTCGATTGATGAAAGCGCTTAACCTTATTAATAAAGTTGTGTGGAGTCCAGATATATATATATATATACATATATATATATATATATATATATATATATATATATATATATATATATATATATATATATATATATATATATATATATATATATATATATATATATATATATATATATATATATATATATATGAGTCTACTGAATTACATTTGGTCGAAAATTTTTTCAGGCAGCCCACTTCACTGAAACCTCATTTGACTGAAAGCACATTTGGCCGAATTACATTTGGTCAGAAATGGAAAATAGCCCCTGCCCCACTGCAGTGCAACCCTGTAGAGATAATATAAAGTTAGGGGGGTGTGGCAGGCACAGCAGTTTATGTACTATTATAAACATGTGCATCCATTAAAAATACATTAAAACATATAACATCAGTAAAAACTGGTTGCAAAATATATATATGTACACTCTTTGTTCACTTTAATATATTTTTTTTATTAGTTACAACACATACGTTGGATATAAAAGCAACTATTATAAATTAGTAAAATATAAGGGGTACAATTTTAGTGAAATGGACTGCCAAGGGGTAAGCAAGTCAAAAAAGGTTGGGAACCACTGGTCTAAGGGATGTGACAACTGATATAAGTGTGATGAAAGCTGCTGCCTACATACTCCATTTTTTTTAAATGTTGTCAGTGTCCCTTACAATGTGTAATTTCAACTTACTAAAGTATGAGTTCCTATGAGGTGAGCTGCAATAATCCTTCAGTCTGTACACTAGTATTTTATACTGCCAAAGTTTCGAATCCAGAGGTATGTCAAACAATTATGTAATGTTTTCTCATATTAATAGTATGTGTGTAACTGTGCTACATATGTTAACATACCACTATCATCCATATGTGCTTATCATGGTTTCACTCTCATACTCTCATACCCTTTCTTGGTCAAGAATGGAAGCACTTTATTGTACACAGCAATACATCTAAAGTGCACAGATTTTCAATGGATGTCCACATTTCTGCATCTTATCTTTTGCCTTTGTATATACAAGGCCAGAAAGAATAATCATGATGACAACCTTATGAGTAACACAATACAAAATGTGCAGAACTGTCTCAAAAAGATATCTCTTTGTATGTCTCCTCATACCTCTAAACTGTCCAGAATTTTGCAGAATATCCAGATTTTAGCTTCTTACTTTTTGGTCTGTTCCTCATAAAATTTTGTGTATTCTGGCAAATCACTGGGGATTGAAGTCACTAAATAATGACATATATTTGAGTTTCAGACTTCATACCCTTCAAGAAACACATGCAAACACAACTCCTGTTATTCTAGCAACTTTGTAAGTTGATAACAGCAATATTTAAACTTTGTCCTTATGTTTGGGCCTTTGTCCCACCCTTATTTTAGGCTCTGTCCAGATTTTCTGTGCCAAGAGATTGACAGGTATGATATCCCTGTCTCCAAATCTCTTCAGCATTTGCACAATGCCCGGCATCTAGCAACCCCTATAACTTATTCCAAATGACGTTACACAGCTGATCACAAAACCTTTTGGGTTTTCACCTTCAGCCACATTAGTGTGATGCTCTTCTTGCTACTGTGCTTAGACTTGATGCCCTGTGTAAAGAGAAGATGTTGTTTATTATGCTGCTGGATGTATTGTACAAGTTATGAGATTTTACAGTTGTCATGACTGCAATGAAGACTAATGCATCCATTTAACTTTTCTTCAATCTCCTGTCAGATTTTAAATTTGTGAAGTAAAACTTTATATGTAGTGTACTGAAATAATGCTCAGGTCTTTAGATTGCTTATTGTATATTGTGAAGGTTTGAATCTAGAAGTATTTGGCAGTGTTGAACGTGTATTATATGGCTGCTTTGTGTGTAACTGTCTGCTACATCTGTTATTAATACATCATTATCCTGCTGCTGCTGTACTAACCTTCTTGCCCCTATTGTGAATAACACCTTATACAGATTATCATCATCATCATCATCACTGACCACTTTTTTCTCATTTTTCTGCATGGGGTTGGGGTGCCATGTCAACTGTTGCCGTCTCTCTCTATTCAATAACAGTCTCCTACCTTCTTTGACACCCATGCCTGACTGTCACAGTTCTTCTCTCATGCAATCCATCCACAAGTTTTCTGGATACCATCATTTCCTCTTTCCTACTTCCTGTCTGCTCAAATTTTCTTCACCAGATTGTCTTCTGCTTTTCTGCACATTTGCCCGAACCACCTTAATCGATTCTCGTTGGCCTTTTTTACAATTGGGTCTACTTTGGCTTCTGTTCTTATGTCTTTATTTCTTCAACTGTCCCACAGTGTGAACCCTACCACCCATCTCAAACACTGCATCTCCTCTATCATTCTCAACAGCTCTGCCTTTACTGCCCACATTTCTGCAACATACAGTAATGCAGGTTACACCATTGTTTTTTACACCTTACTTTTCAGCTTCTTTGGCATTCTTCTGTCATATGCTACACAGGACACTTTGTTCCAGTTAGCTGCACCCCCACTGATTCTAGCTTTGGCCTCCTCATTCAGACTTATCTTCTCCTCAACCAGCCTTCAAAATACTTTATGCTGTTAACCTGTTCCACTATATTCCCTTTTATATAAATTCTCAGGTTCTTCTGACTTCTCCAGTTTCCTGCCATTACAGCTGACTTATCTGTACTCATTTTCATCCCATGTGCCTTCAGTTTTGCATTCTGTTCTCTAATCCTTTGCTGAAGTTCTTGTTCAGAGTCTGCTTGCCTCATTATCTGCATACAGTAACTTTGTTGATCTGTCCCTTATGACCTGTTTTACTAATGTAGTGCATCACCAGTATGAACACCAGTGGGCTCAGAGCTGAACACTGATGCACACCCACTCCCACTAGGAGCCCCTCTGTAAGACTGAACTCTGTTCGTTCTTGAGTCATTGTGTCCTTGTACATGGCTTGAACTAGTTCTGCCAGTGTTTCTGGGACTTCAAACCATTGCGGGACAGCCCAAATAAGCTTTCCTAGGACCTTGTCATATGCTTTCTCCAAGTCTAAGGATGTGCAGTTGGACTCTTTCCTTATCTCTACCTTCTTCTCAGCTATCTGACTCATTTCAAAGACTGGGTCAATTATGCTGCATCCTGATCTGAATTCAAACTGCTCATCCCCATCTTACTTTCAACTACTATGCATATTCATTTATCAATCACCTGCTCCAGAACTTTCATGCGATGTGACAGGAGTTTGATACCTCTGTACTGTTGACAGTTGCAAATGTCCCCTTTGTTCTTGAATACTTGTGCTTGTATGCTTATTCACCAGTCGTCTGAAATACACCTTACCCTCCACATTGCTACATCTGCTCTCAACAGCCATTTCTCCCTATCTCATCTTACATCTTCATCATGTCTGTTGTAACCTCATCTGAGCCTGCTGCATTCTCTGACTTCATTTTCCTTAGTGCTGTTCTTCTTTTTCTATGGAGGGCTCCCTTCTTCTCTCACCATTGGATATGTCTGGGGTAGTACAGCTTTTGTGGGGTTTTCTTCATTCAGAAGTTGCTAGAAGTACTTCTTCCATCTCCCTTTGATGTCCTGAGGACTGGTGAGCAAGTTATTGCTGGCATCCCTTATGAAGGGTGTCTGACTATCTTCTTTATCTAGGTTTGCCACCTCTCCCGGATTACCCGGGAGTCTCCTACATTTTTATAGCATCTCCCGTCTCCTGGAAGTAATTCAAAAAACTTTGAAATGTCCAGGAATAATGGCATTGCACTCTCGCTTAACTGGAACTCAAGCAACCGGCATTGACTCACACACTCACTCTATCTCGATCGATCACACACACACACACACACACACACACACACACACACACACACACACACACACACACACACACACACTTTTTTCAGTTTTTTTGACATTTATTTTACATTCGCTTGCATTCACTCACACACACATCCAGACACATAAACACACATACGCATACATACACACATTCACTTTTACGTTTTACTCTGTACCTGGCCCAGGCTCATTTCTTAATATTTTGATAATTTTTGATACCGACCTCGGCATTAAAATTACAACATACATCAACAGCTTTCAGGGCAAAGTTTTGAAAAACTTTTAGAAACTGAAGCATCAGAACAGTAAAAGCTTATCCACTTGAAACCAAAGCTACATCAACCAGCCCCAACATCAAGTTAACAAATCGAACAGAAATCGCTATAAAGTGTCCTTTCTACACAGCAGAAAATGTTCACTACACATATTATATTGCTTTCTTGTCAAAGTACCTGCTATAACACAACAGTACTACAATAAATGACAATATTGTGAACACTAAATACAATGATCTACAAGCACTCCGAGAAGACACTCACAAGAACAGCAGTAAGACGAGGGACAGGACTTCAGAAGTCACTGTGCTGTTCACAGCAAAATACAAAGATGTTCTTTTTTGAAAAACATTGAATTAGTCAATCCATAGTCCACTTGTACCAAATTTATATACCAAGATCACACAACGACAGACTTAAGTCACATTAGGGCAACTGGAAATATTACTGTCCTTAATTCAAGGAGATTGAGCTACTTCTCTCCACCAGTCAGAAAGGAAAATGTACCAGGTGGGGTGGAGGTGGAATAAATCTCCTGAGCATGCCTGATAAAGCTATTTAATATTTGTATAGTAGACGAGTTTTGCTGTGTGCAATTGGGAGTAGCGATTAAATTTATAACGTGCCACTCCTGTATAATATACTTAAATAAATAAAACTTAATGCTTAGGGTTACCAACCTCTGTTTTTTTCCAGACTATCTGGAAATCAAATCAATTCTCTGGTAGTCTGGAAAACACAGTACAAACTCCGGTATTCTGTTTCAAAAAAGGAAACAAACTATCGGAGTTTGTTAAATTGTCTGATTTACTGTGCTTTTTTACAGAAAAGCATAGTAAATCGGCTGAAAGCAGGCATCAGAAAAAGAAAAGAGGGCATTCCCCGTCACGTGATGTCATAGTAATGTCACAAAATAGGCGGACTGTGGGCGGGGCAGAGTGCAGGAATGGGCGGTGTTACAGGTGATGTGAGGGGTGTGGCCTTACTCCAGTTTTAGCCACAACAAAAGGAGACAACCCTATATTTATCCTTCTGTTTTTGGCTTGCAATCTGATATAGTTTCTTTGTTCCATATACTGTATTACTTTCCAGAAGATGGTAGAGTGCCTTTGATACCTAGATCTTTGTTATTGTAACTCCTTTCTTAGCCTCTTTATTAGTTAATCCGTACTCCTTCCTAGCCTAATCTGTCTTTTCTATCTCCCACATTTCCTGCACTGCTTTATTGTTTCTTTTGATGACATCCTGGCCTTCAGCATTCCACCACCAGTTTTCTTTATGTACCTTATTTCCATACCTGCCTTGACTACATGTCTGATCCATAGTCCTCATGCATGCTGTTTTGAGGTGCTTCCATTCTTCTTCATCTCCACCTATTTCTTCTTTTTCTTCTTGAGGTGCTAGAGTCCTGATTAATTCTTTGAACTGTTGTACTTTCTCCTCAGTAAACGTCCAAATCTTCAGCCTGGCTTCTGTTGACCTTAGAGCTTTCAAACCAAAAGCAGCAAACTGATAAAATCACACATGCAAGGTTGCAGATATTCCAACAAACCTGCTCCAGCAATCCAAAACTTGTTGATAAGCGCTTTCATTTCATTCAATAATAAAACTTCATCAGCTAAACATAAAATGGCCTGACAACATTTAAATATACTTTCAAATGATCATATGACCAACTTTTCAAACTAAAATCATGTGACAGCCAAATCATGTGAGCAACTTCAAATCATGTGGCAGCCAAACCCCTGTGCAAATCCTAAGTCAGACAGTCAAAATCACCAAATTAAAAAAGTATACACAATTGCAACCTGAATACCCGAGTAAATAGTTTTAAATAATTTAAAATAATTTAAAATTCTTGACATTTAACTTGAATGCACAGAAAACTATAGTCAGAATCATTTTGATAAAAAATGCTTAATTGTGACTAAATGAATAAATAAATGTGTTGGTAAACAATGGCAGCAGTATCATCTTTGCAATGTTCTCAGTTTTAAATGACAACTGACAGAAATCTGATCATTTATACCTGGCCAGGAATTTGCATTAAACATAAGTTGCCAGTATAACTCACATTCTTCTAGTTTAAGCTGCCAAGGGCCACCACTTTAAACAAATGTTACCTTTCCCATGATTGTGAACGTAAACTCATGATCTGGGTGTTCTATTGAATGTTTTGCTAGGGCATTATTTATTTTTCTTTTTTGATGTCATATAAATGCTCAGTATCCTTCTCTTTAAATTTGCATTTGTTTTCTCTATGTATAAAATGGAATCCCACATGTAGTACTCCACTAGTTAAACACTTAAATGCCCCTTTTATGTTAAATGTAAAATCCTTTATAATTACTTGTTCTCCTACCGCAATATAGGGGCAAGTGGAGCAACAACCACACTTGAGCATACAATGGGTTTTATGACTGGTGAAAACTAACGTTTTACTAGGTTGTTCAATTATATTTTTAAAGTTACAACCCCTTCTATAAGTAAAGCATGGTGTGTCCCTAACCTTTTTAATAACATTCCTGTCTTCCCTTAAAATAGCCCAGTTTTTCTGAATTATGCTCCTAATGGTCATACTATCAATTTTACAGTTTGTGATAAAGGAGCTAGTAAAAATCTTTATTTTGTATGGGTGATGTATAGATGGGATGGGGTATATTCACCAGAGGGGGTAGTATTGTTGACTATAAATTCATCTATTTGAACAACAACTACTGATGTTTCATGTTGACTTAAAATTGGCTTGAAAAAATAAAACTTTCATTTTTGTTTATTACTTCATACAGGAGTTGGTTAACAAAAGCACGGGGATAACCTCAAGCCAGGAACATGCCCTTAATTTTCTCTCATTTATCTAGAAAATTGTCAAAACCTGACATCATTTGTGCTGCTCTTACAAACTGGCCCTTAGCAACACCACAGTTTTGGTGGGGGGATATAAACTAGAATAATGCAGATAGATGTTAGAGAACATGGGTTTATGGTAAAGCTAAGCATAAAATTCATATCTATTATTGTCTTCAGATAGAAGAATGTCTAAATAAGAAATACTGGATTCATTAGCCTCAACTGTAAACTTCAAAAATTAGTGGTCATATTGATGTAATCAAAAAACTTTTAAAACTGTCAAAATCATATTTCCATACAATATAAATATCATCTGAAAATGGATATACAGCATACAAGTTTTCATGAGCTCTGAATTCAACGCAAAATTGTATTTCCTAGTTGTCATTACAAAAGGTCTGCCACATGTGGAACCCATTGCTACACCTGTGCATTGATGATAATATTCATGTTCAAACAATATAAAATTATTGAATACACACAAAGCTGCTGAGAGTAGGCTCCAGAATCCACAAAGAACTTGAAAAATACCAAGGAACAAATCTGTGCAGAACTGCTTTATTACAACACACTAGCGCTTTCACAAAATGCTTCTTCAGGTGTAAAGCTGGTACAAGGGAGCACACCTTAAATAGCCAAGTTAAATAATCACATGATACACTCTAATTAATTTTTAAAGAAAACATTAAAATCAACTTTAAAACATACATATGTATATACTAATTAATAAAACATACACCCTATATAAAAAACATGTATGCAACATTATGTATATAAACATATTTACAATTATTGTTTAATAAAAAATAATATATATGTATAAAAAATAAATAAAAAACAAAAATTACCTATGAAGAGCCCTTTTACTAAGAACTGGCTTCAAAGGCACATGTTCATTTAAACCATGAGCATAGTTAGCTCTGAGCATAACTATCCACCTAGCCTCTACTTCCTCGGTTCTGGCTCTAATGTCACCCACTCTTACACTCTCATAAGTCCTAGAAACAACCATAAACATAAATTTATGCTGTACCCCCATACTTTGTACATGCTTAGCTAAAGCATTAGTGTTGGACCCTTTACCTATATGGTAATAATGCTCTCTTATTCTATCCTTAAGGGTACAATCTGTCTTGCCTACATAAAAACATTTGCAGGCAATACAGCTGGCTAGATAAATCACGTGCATGGTTTCACAGTCAGCCTGCACCCTAACATCATATACCCTACCTGTGTCTGGATGTACAATGAAGGGTTCTTTATTAATATACGTGCACTGTGAACATTTGCCACATGGTCTAGTGCCAGGCATTGTCGAGGCATGCTTTACTTCTTTAACATTACACAACCTTCTTCTTAAATTCTTCTTATTCTTAAAAGTAAACTGAGGTCTGGGGCCTAAAATTTCACATAATTGCGGATCAGTTAACAAGATATCCCAATGTTGACTAATAATTTCAGTGTACCTTTTAACATCTCTAGAGTAGGGAATACACACTCAGAGCTAACTATGGTCATGGTTTAAATGAACATGTGCCTTTGAAGCCAGTTCTTAGTAAAAGGGCTCTTCATAGGTAATTTTTGTTTTTTATTTATTTTTTATACATATATATTATTTTTTTATTAAACAATAATTGTAAATATGTTTATATACATAATGTTGCATATATGTTTTTTATATAGGGTGTATGTTTTATTAATTAGTGTATACATATGTATGTTTTAAAGTTGATTTTAAGGTTTTCTTTAAAAATTAATTAGAGTGTATCATGTGATTATTTAACTTGGCTATTTAAGGTTTGCTCCCTTATATCAGCTTTACACCTGAAGAAGCATTTTGTGAAAGCGCTAGTGTGTTGTAATAAACAGTTCTGCACAGATTTGTTCCTTGGTATTTTTCAAGTTCTTCGTGGATTCTGGAGCCTACTCTCAGCAGCTTTGTGTGTATTCTGTTTTTCGTTTTTTATAGCTGCAGAGGTTTCTGGTGCTTGGCCTTTTGTGTTTTTCTAATATAAAATTATTGTTTAACATAATTTTAATTAGAATTTCATGGGTGTTTACATTGTGCTGGCTGATACCCTTAGTATCAGGTATTCAGAAAACCATTCAATACCTTGCTCGTGAGTAAACAATTTCTGCTGAACTGAAGAAGATTTATTTTCCCAAAAAAGTTCCAAGAATTTTTACAAATGTGTTTTTGGGTGACTAAATGTCTTAATTTTTCATAGAGGAGCTTGGCACATGAATGAATTATCAAACCTCTGCCATCCACGATCGGCCTCACTGGTGGCTCCCTGATATTTTTATGAATTTTTGGGATGACAAATATTGAGGGAATAATAGGTGCCATGGAGTTTAAGTAGTTTTATTTTTTCAAGTCAATTTATTTATATATAAATAAATCAATAAGGGTGTCCCTCACATTTTTGTAGGCTGTGTTAAGTTCTTTCAATGACACCTTATAGTAGGTAGCCCCAGAAAGCATATTACGCATTTTTTTATAGTCACATGCTTCCATCACCATCAGGCCACCATCTTTGTCTGGTTTCAACAACCTTAAGTTTTATTTATTTAGTTCTCTTAAAATTTTTTCTCATCAGGTAGTAGGTTGTCATTTAAGAATAATTTTTGTTTGTTGTTTTTCAACAGTACCTGAAAATCCAGTTCACATATCTTTTCAAAACACTGAATTGTGAGGTGAACTGGAGAGCTGAATATGCTACTCACCCTGAGAGTATTTGAGATGTTAGTAGGAGTGTCAAACAAAATAGTCAAGTTCAGTTTTCTAATAAATAGTTTAAAAGCCATTAGAAGTTTTGCCATATTAGCATGTTCTTTATGGACAAAAGTAAGTCCACTCTCGAGCAAGTTCACACATAGGTTCATAGGTTCATAGATTAGTACTAGGCTAACTGCCCTGATGGGACATTTTAAGCCTAGCCAATTACCCCATATGAGAATCAAACCGTATACTTTGTGTTTCTAAGGTAAGCACCTTAACCATTACGCCAACCACCCACCCCAGTTTTTGATGTTAAACGGTAAGTAGAATAAGTGTATATGGTGAAATCCCCCTTGCTGTTGGTAACCAAAACACATGAAAAACCAGTGAAAGTCAGAGAAGTTCTTACAATTTATCTCCAGTTGTTGCCTTTGAATTTCTGGTTCTACCACCGTGTCTGACCTTTCTGGGGAAGTTTTGTCTGAAATTGCTGATTCTGATAGTTGTGATGTTGCTTCACCTGGATTCTCTCCGACCAGTGAGGTAAAGGGGGTTCAAAAGGGATATTCTCAGTATTGTTAGTAATATTGTTTTGGTTATGCACCAGTGAAGAACCTTCTCTGAGATCACATTGGGGATCATTAACTGTAGAACCCTGATAGGTCACAAATCTACAACCCCATGCGTGGGAATCTGGGGGGGTCAGGGTAAGCTCTGTTGTTAAGATACGCTAACCTATCTCTTTCCAGTTTTTTTATTTTCCTGTTTTTTATTTTAAATATTCCTTCATTGCTACTCATTAAGATTTTGCCATAATCAAATTTATACCGTTCAAAGCTCAGATGATGGGTAATCAAGTCATTATGCATATTAATGCCCCCCACTAATTCCTCTATTAGTTATCATTAAAATGAATAAATACCTGCATATATTCACATCCTCATTGATCAAATAACTGTAGTAATTCCAGGAGAAGCAACAAATCTTTAATATATCCAGTCTGGTAGCACCAGGTGTGTAAACCTTTGAGAACTCGATCTTATCTAATACATTTGGCCAAGAATGCATTCTCTAATTGCAGTTTCTTATATTTCATGAGTTTATAATCAAATTGTTCCAGATATTCTGTAATACTGACAGTATAACCAAAACAAACTGTCTGCTCTTGATTAAACTGAAAGTTACCATGAAGCTATTCATTTAAAGGTGGAACCTGAACAGTGGTGTTGACCCTGGTAGTGTTACTGCCAGAAAATCTCTTCCTGATGCAATATCCATCAGTCACAACAGCTGTGGAGTCAGCAAAAACCTTCCAAATGGATCTTCGGCTCTGTCACATCCCCTCCCTGCCTGGAGGGGCAATGAAGCTAAAATACTCTCAAAATGCTCAATTAATTGTTGAATAAGTAGGGTCAACTCCCCTACAGAGCATTGTAATGAAGTAATATCTGGTTTAAAAGGTAGTAGCTGGGAATTTGTCAACCCTCTTGCAACCACATTGAAGTAAAACCAAACAAGCCAAATGCAAAAACAACAAACGGATAAAACCACACTTGCAAGGCCTCAGAGATTCCAACAAACCAGCTCCAGCAATCCAAAACTTGTGGATAAGCACTTTTATTTTATTCAATAATAAAATTTAATCAGATAAACATAAAATGGTCTGACAACATTTAAAAATACTTTTAAAATATAACATGACCAACTTTTCCAATCATGCAAGCAATTAAAATCATGTGAGCGACTTCAAATCATGAAACAGCTGAACCCCTGTGTAAATCTTAAGTCAAAGACAGTCAAAATCACCAAATTAAAAAAGTAAATATACACAATAACAACCCAAATACCTGAGTAGATAGTTTTAAATAATTTTAAGTAATTTAAAATTGTCATTTCACTTGAATGCACACAAAACTATAATTAGAAACATTCTGATAAACATACTTGATCATGAATGAATACATAAATAAACTTGTTGGTAAACAATGCCAACAGTATCATCTTTCCAATGCTTTCAGTTTTAAAAGGCAACTGACAGAAAGCTGATCATTTATACTTGGCCAGGAATTTGCATTAAACATAAGTTGCCAATGTAACTCACATTCTTCTAGTTTGAGCTGTCAAGGGCCACCACATTCACCAAGCGTTACCTTTTCCATGATTGTAAACCTAAACTCATGATCTGGGTGCTCTATTGAATGTTTTGCTAGAGTATTATTCATTTTTCTTTTTTTGATGTCATATAAATGCTCAGCAACTATCTCTTTAAATTTGCGTTGTTTCCCCTATATAGAAAACCACTGCTAGCAACATGCCACATATACTACTCCATTAATTAAGCACTTAAAGGCCCTTTTATGTTAAATGCAAAATCATTTATAACTACTTGTTCTCCCACCATAATATAGGGGCAAATGAAGTGACAACCACACTTGGACATGAGGGGATTTATGACTGGTGAACATTGATGTTTTACTAGGGTGTTCAATTATATTTTTAAGGTTACAACCCCTTCTGTAAGTAATGCATGGTGTCCCCCCATCTTTTCAATAACATTGCTGTCTTCCCTTAAAATAGCCCAGTTTTTCTAAATAATGCTCCTAATGGTCATACTATCAATGTTAGTTTATGATAAAGGAGGCAGTAAAATCTTGCTTTGTACAGGGTGATTTATAGAAGTCAGAGGGATAAACTCACCAGAAGGGGGTAGTATCGTTGACCATAAATTCATCTATTTGTACATTCACTGATGTTTCATGTAGACTTAAAATTGACTTGAAAAAAAAATGTCCTTTTCGTTTATTACTTTATACATAAGTTAGGTAACAAAAGCATGGGGGTAACCTCAAGCCAGGAACATGCCCTTAATTTTCTCTCATTCATCTAGAAAATTGTCAAAACCTGACACCATTTGTGCTGCTCTTACAAACTGGCCCTTGGCCACACCACGTTTTTGGTGGGGGGATGTAAACTAGAATAATGCAGATAGATGTTAGAGAATGTGGGTTTATGGTAAATCTGAGCATGAAATTCACATCTATTATTGTCTTCAGATAGAAGAATGTCTAAATAGGAAATACTGGATTCATTAGCCTCAACTGTAAACTTCAAAAATTAGTGGTCATATTGATGTAATCAAAAAAACTTTTAAAACTGTCAAAATCATATTTCCATACAATGAAGGTGTCTTCCAAAAAACGGGTATACAGCATACAAGTTTTTATGAACTCTGAATTCAACACAAAATTGTATTCCCTTGTTGTCATTACAAAAGGTCTTCCACATGTGGAGCCTATTGTTACACCTGTGCATTGATGATAATATTCATGTTCAAACAATATAAAATTATTGTTGAATAATTTTAATTAAAATTTCTTGTGCTGGCTGATACCCTTAGTATCAGGTATTCAGAAAATCATTCAATGTCTTGCTCATGAGGGATCACAGTATATAGGTCTCGAACATCTACAGTTATAAGTAAGCAATTTCTTTTGAACTCAAGATTTATTTTCCCCAGAATGTCCCAAGAATCTTTACAACTGTGCTTTTCCTTGGGTGCGAAATGCTTTAATTTTTCATTGAGGAACTTGGCACATGAATGTGTTATTGAACCTCTGGCATTCATGATTGGTCTCATTCGTGGTTCCTCAATATTTTAATGAATTTTTAGGATGCCAAAGGCTGGGGGAATAATAGGTGCTGTGGAGTCTAAGTAGTTGTATTTGTTCAAGTCAATTTGCTTATCTATACATAAATCACTAGAGGTGTCCCTCACTTTTTTTTGTAGGCTGTGTTAAGTTCATTCAATGACACCTTATTGTAGGTAGCTCCAGAAAGCATATTAAGCATTTTTTGTTTATACTCACATGCTTCCATCACCACCAGGCCGCCACCTTTGTCTGGTGTCATGAACCTTACACTTTGGTTACTTAGTTCTCTTAGAAGTTTTTTCTCATTGGATAGTAGGTTGTCATTAAAGAATGATTTTTGTTTGTTGTTTTTCAACAGTGCCTGAAAATTCAGTTCACATATTTATTTATTTATTTTACATTTGTTAACCGGGCTGGTCTATCTGGATACATATCCGTTTTCAGTAGAGGCCCGAGGAGAAAAGCTCCAATACACAATAGAAGTACATATTTAAATTGCAAGATTCAAAGTATTGTTACAACAGGAGAATACAGCTGTATCTCTTCAGAACACTGAGTCGTGGGGTGAACTGGAGGGTTGAACATGCTACATACCCTGAGAGTATTTGAGATGCTAGTAGGAGTGCTAAAAAATATTCAAGTTCAGTTTTCTAATAAATAGTTTAAAATCTATTAGATGTTTTGCATATTAGCACATTCATTAGGGAGAAAAGTAAGTCCATGCTCAAACAAGTTTGCACACGCTGAGGTTAAACAGTAAGCAGAATAATTGTATATGGTGAAATGCCCCTTATTATTGGCAATTAAAACCCATGAAGAACCACTGAAACTCATAGAGGAGATCTTACAATTTATCTCTGGTCATTGCCTTTGACTTTCTGGTTTTGTCACTGTGTCTGACCTCTCTGGGGAGATTTTGTCCGAAATCACTGATTCTAATAGTTGTGATGTTGCTTCACCTGGATTTTCTCTGACCAGAGATACATAAAGGGGGTTCTAAAGGGATATTTTCAGTATTGTTGAGAACATTGCTTTGGTTATGCACTGGTGACAGACCTTCCATAAGATCACATGGGGATTCATTAACTGTAGAACCGTGATAGGTCCCAAATCAATATCAAGGTGTATTAAACACAACAACAACAACAAAGATGAGGTAAATAAAAATACTGTTTAATGGTCCCAATCTGGTTTCAGCAAAACTGCCTTCCTCAGTGGGATATCACACATACTTTATCAATGGTATTCAGTAGTGTATTGTCATATTTTTGAGATGTCTGGTTCTGCTTACACTGTACATTATCCAGTTATGAGACAATACAACTGAAAATCACATAGCATATGATTACTGTTTACATACTGTTATCCCAAGCTGAACACTCATAAATGCTTGGTTGTCAGTCTTCTTTTTCACAATTGTGATTGCCATCAAAACACCATAGTGAGAAACAGGTACATATCTTCTGTATGTCAAGACACAGGCCTTTTCATCCATAACTGTGATGCACACTAGCTTCTCTGCCAAACAATAATGTGGTAATACTTACACATGTGCATTTTCACACACTTCAGGTCAGGCTTCTCCTCTGGTGCCTGAGATTGATACTATGTTCTCTAGATTGTGTAAATAAACAGAGTGTAAATGATTATTCCAGGTAAAATCACTTTAGTTAGCAGATCTAGGAAACTGTCTCTCTCATAACCTCCCAGTGGGAGGAATAGACACCTTGTTGATGTTTCCAGTGGTTTATTAAATTAACTAGGTAGATGGACTAGTGCTCTTATTCTAATATATTACATTCAACAGGTCAGTTATTTAAAGGCAGTTTAATACAATGATGGGACACCCCATGGGAGCTGATTGGAGGAAAATCTGGGAGATGGAAACCAAGGAGCCAATTTCAAAGCTTAGAGGTCAGTTCCTTATTTGAATATGTCTGAAAGATGAGTGAGGGTTTACCAGCTCAGCAACCTGTGGAACTTCATCCTTAGTTAAAAGGTTTTATTTTTATTTTAATTTTCTAACAAACAAAGCATGACAGCACACTATGAGATACAACTATAGAACTATATTTAAGAAAACACTCTTGCCTGAGCTTCATCAGGTCTATTAAATAGAGTGGTTTACACTTTGATTATTGAAAATGCCTGCTTTTACAAGGCTGTCACCAGACTTTATTAGTCTGTTTTGTAACACGTGTAAAATGAGAGGTTGTGTCTGCCTCAGTGGGGCTCATACTGGGTGACATAGAATGATTGCCTTACTACTTTGGACACATGTTGGTCAAAGGCTAGGTTACTATCTACAAAAGTACTGAAATCCCTGATTACCAGGTCAATTCTGAAGGATATTTTGTCAATGACTTAGTTTCCAGATGTAGCCAACTTCCCAAAAAGTACTACTATGCATTTCTTGGCATTGAGTTTTAAGTTGTGGCATTGGCAATAGTCATTTTTTCTGTGTTAGACCCTCTTGTAAGATGTTAGTATCTTGGAGGAATGCTATGACTGCTCCTAACTTGCAATCATCTGCAAACAGTCAGCCATTGTCATTGTCCCTTGACTTTAGTCTTGAACTCCAAGAAGTATATGCCAAAGAGGATCAGGCTCAGCATAGAGTCCTGAGGGACTCAGCTTTTGACTGTTCTCTTTGTGGAGCAGTTTTCACCAGTCCTAACTTCCTGGGTCCTATTTGTGAGCCAGCTGGTTATCCAACACATTATATAGGTGTTTATGCCAAATTTTGTAATTTTATTTACAATGCCTGAGTAGGATATTATGTCAAATGTCTTAGCCAGGTCAAGGTAGGCAGTATGCACCATTTTGCTCTCATACATTGCCTTGCTGACTTCTCAAAGAAGTCAGAAGTTGATCAGATTTAGTAGGCATAACCTTCTCTTGACAAAATCAAACTGGGTTGAGTCCAGTGTTTCTGATAATTAATTCCATGTCTTTGTATATGAGAGTAGTCAGGCTAATTGGTCTATAGTTTCCAGGGTCTGTAGATGGTCCACCCTTATGAAGAGGGTTGACCATTGCAATCCTCTATTCTCAAGGCACAAAGCCTGTTTTGAGTTAAATAGTGACTCCAGTGGCCTTGATAGATCATATTTTAGGCTACTCAGGAGGCATTCCAGGATATTATCCAGTCCCACTGAGGCTGTGTTCTTGGCCTTAGTAAGTGTGGCCATGACCTGCTCCCTGTTTATAGTTGGTGGGCTTATGTTTGAAGGTATATCCTGGTGGTGGCTGGGGGTGCATAGGGGGTGAAGTTGGATCTGAATTTGTCAGCCAGCAGATTCACTATATTGCTTGGTTCAGTAAATGTAGTGCCATTAACCGTCAGATTGTTGTGTGCTACCTTTGAGGTTTCTGACATAACTGAAGAAGCCCTTATGGTTGTCTTTTGCCTGTGAGGCTATCTTAACCTCAAAATTGTTTTTTTTTTTTTGTCTTGATAAGCCCTCTTAGCTGTTTGTTTAGTTTGATGAGCAAGTTCATTTCTTTTTTGAGTTACATTTTCTGATTTTTAGCCATGATTTTTTTTTTCTTTTTGTTGTACAACCTGTTTAATTTAGGATTCCACCATGGTGGTGTATTTCTAGAGTTAGTTTGGGACTTACTTCTGGTAGGTACTGCAGCCTCTATGTAGCCATTGATATGACTGTACACAGTTTCTGTAAACAATTCTGCATAGGGTGCTGTGATATCTGGGTTTGGAGGGACCTTGGATTTTAACATACTATTGCTTAATAAAAGGTAGTTTGCTTTGGATTAGTTCCTAAATGTTACAGGGTTTAACTGGGTTAGCTTAATGATTTTTATTTCAAAAGAGATGGCTTTGTGATCAGACCTTACCAGGGAGGACGTGACACTGGGGGGGGGGGGGTGGAGTGTTCTCCCATATTTCTAAGTATCACGTCCGATACATTAGAACCTCTATTGGGCAAATCCACTACCTGGTCAAGTGTGTTTGTGTTTACAAAGTCCAGAAATCTTTGTTCCTGCAAATTTGAGTCCATATAGGATTTATAGTCTATAGAAGGGTAGTTAAAGTCCCCAATGAGTACTGCGTTTAGTTGACTGGTGAGTGACTCCAGTAGGTTTAAGTATCAGCTATAGGTTTTATAGGACATGGAGGGTAATCTATTGCTTGCTAGGCTATGGTATGGAACTTTATGGTAATCTGAATATGGAAGACCTGCAGTACATCATCCTGTTTAAACAATCAGAGGTCTGCTTGTTATTGATGTAGATCAAGACACCTCCACCTTTAATTTTTCTTTGTGTAGTTGATAATCTAAATGCCTGGAAGGTATTGAAACCTTGCACTGCCAAGTTACTCTCTGCAGCTTTAAACCAAGTGTAATTTTCCAGGATATGGAGAGCATGAAGGGAGTGGAGCTTCTTCTTTAATCTCCTGGCACTGAGCAGTAACACCTTAAGGTTTCCTTGGGTTGCCTATGTTATGTTGGAAGGTTTGTCAATTTGGCATTGCCTAAAAAAGACTCTGTGGTGCAGGATAAAGTTTTAGCCAATATTTGAAATCCTAGTGGGCACAGGTGTAGAGCATCCTTAGCTAGGGTTACCAGATACCTGTGAACCCAAAGGAGGACACCGGAGGTCATAAAGGAGGACAAAGCCATGATAAAGGAGGACAAAGGAGAATGCTTCCTTTTCTGCTCATGAAAGACAGTGTAGTGCTGCTACAAATAATTCAGAATGATTGCAGAACTTCATTAAAACCAAGATGAAATGCATCAGCTAGATTAAGAACCACTTCTTTCCTTTTTCATGTAATAGCTGATGGCATTGTAATATTTTATGGGATTTTGAAATACTGTACAGCTTTCATGTTCATTTAATATTACTAATTTGAAGTCACATACTATATTTTCATGGGTGGGAAGTTAACCCCACATAAAAGGCCTCACATCTATTTATCTCAGGAACAAGTTTGTTTTCATCTGCTAACATCCTACGTACATGCGAAATCAAATACTTCATTACATGCAATATGGACTGAACTATTTATAGGGGGTTTGTGTATGTGATATTATTCTAAAATTTCCATTGATATATTTTATAAGCCAAATTTGAATTTAATGGTCTAGATATACTAAGAAAATTGTAAGCAGTGTCATTTAATTAATTTAATTTAATTCCACAGCAAAAACACTATTGAAACTGTAGTCAAACAACATGCCTCTATTTGCTCAAGTGAGACTAATTTCTACTCTCATTTCAGGAATTCTGCAAAGGACACTTTTTTTTATTTTAAAAGTAGTTTGTGATGCGTTGGTGTGGCCTGCACTGACTTTATGATTCTAAGCTGTAGCAATTGTGTTTTGTTGAAAGTGGCATTTGTCATTTCTCTGTCATTCTTCAATTGTGGAATTTTTGTACTTGCATAAGAGGCTGTGAGGAGTGGAGGGGAGTATGTCACTTGCCAAAAAAAATGTTTTTTTGAATATTTTACAATTTTTAGTGAAACTGCATTCCTCCATGGAGTAAAGAAGTTCCAGCTGTTTTGTTTCATTCAGAATTCTCAGTTTTTTATTTTACTTTATACAACAGAGAGTGACAAATACCTTAATGTGGAGACTTCACTTAAAAAATTGACAGTCTGTGATAGGGAGATCTAATTCTGAAAATAACATTCCTTACCATCCTGATAATGGAACAGCTTGTGTTAGAGCTAATCAGAGATAGTTAAGTTCTGTACACTGCTGTCTGTAACACCAGTAAAAACATTAAAACACAAACTGTTACAAGGACACCACAGCACAAAGTAGTTGTTAAAGAAGCAAATAACCAACAAAGTGGTACCACGAAGAAAACAGTTTTATTGCTTACACACAGACACACACACACACACACACACACACACACACACACACACACACACACACACACACACACACACACAAAAACAGTTTAGTGTTAAAAACTTTCCATATATGCTTTTGTACTATGCAAATCCATATATGCTTTTGTATCATGCAAACATATAAGGGACTTCATCAGAACTGAATTAGATTCCTCTTATAACTGCTTTTATACCCTATGTCACATGTTGCAATTAGTTCATTCAATAATATTTAAAAATGATTTTAAAAATTAATGTAATGACAAAACTACATTTAATAAAACAAACTTGCACTGGAATAAAACCTGTTGTTGAAAACAATTATTTAACCACTGTTAAAGCATGGCAGGAATGAATGCATTAGGTAGAAAATAAAAAATAGGTCTGTACAACTGATGTACAAAATGGCAAACCACCTGAATCATTCAAATCAAATATGAATTATATAAATTACAAAGTTTATGCATCCAACAAATATATTAAGTACATCAAAACTATTGATGTTAAAAATAATATACTAAATAGATAAATGAATATTCATTTTATGACAAACAATATATTATACTGTACGATTGCTGTAATAATTTGGCAGCTCTTAACTTTAGATTAGGTGTAATAATAACTTTCTTATTAATACCAGGAAACAAAGTCGCATTAAGACACAACTGCCAGTACAACTGCTTGTATTCTGTGGTGGTCTTCCATGCTGCTTACTGACACAGGGGGCACCTGGACTGATGTACAATAACATTTCAATGTGTAAGTACATAAAGCTGGTAGTTTGCTAATAAATAAATCATTTAAAACCTGTATTAATTTAGATGCTTGATTGCAAATATCTTATAGTGGAATAGCAGAAAAGAACCTCTACTTACATACATACATAATTCAGAGAAACACTACTAGTACCCTACCAATCTTTGATGCTGATTTTTATTTTTATTTACCTTCTTGCTTTGCTTCTGCTACTTAATTTACTTTGACTGCACCTGGCCCGTATGAAAGAAAGTCATCATCAACAGCCCCAAAAAACACACAGACCACAGGAATCATCCGGTTCTGTTGACCCTGCCAGTGTATTAAAAAAAGAAAACCAACAGTCCCCAAAACACAGTGCCTCCCTAGTATCTGGTTAAACCCTGCCAGGTTATAATACATATAAAAAAAACAGTCATCAACTGCCCTTAAATGTTTCACACATAGTATTAGTATCTGGTTGACCCTGCCTGGAAAAAAATAAAGAAAGTATCTGGTTGGCCCTGCCAGAAAAAAAAAAGTACTGACCTTGAACGAACACTAAAATGACAGTTGACCCCTGTTTCTCCACTCACTCACTCTCTCCCTCACAACTAAAGCGCAGGAAGAGAACGTAAGAGTAACAGGACTAAGCAACAGCCACATCACGTATACAGATTACCTGACAGACTACTGACTTCACAGTCCCATCAGCCACAGTCATATGACACAAGCTGCCTCTGGCATGATATACCTGGAAACCGGACATTTTTGCCTTTTTAGGAAGACACAATGCTGAAAAGGAGGACATGTCCTCCTTTTGCCGGACATCTGGTAACCCTATCATTAGCAAAGCAAAGTGGTTTATTGACCAAGTTCCCCCATGTTGACAAATATTGTATCTCCTTAGAATGACACCAGAAACTAAGCCAATTATTAAAGTCAATCCTCTTTTGTTCAGATTATGGTATCATCCTAGGTGAAGGTAGAATGCTGCTCAAAGCTAGGCAGATACCAGCTACAGATACATAGACTGAGAGATCTGTAATGTGTCTCTTCATATAATTTAGGGAGGTACATTTCAGGGCATTCACACCTACATGGACTTTAACTGAATCGTACTGGTAACTGTGGTGCAACGACCTGAGTGCTTGCATAAATTGGTGGATCCTGGCTCCAGAAAGGCAAAGAACCATTATCTTTGCTTTGTCCAGCCTGGTGAGTTGGGCATCAGTGTGTTGTACAATGGAGTCCCCTATGATTAGAGTCCCGGGTAGTGCATTTTCTTGCCTTATGTGCTTTGTATATGGAGATCCACTGAATGTGGCTATATGTGAGGTGTTTGGTGTTGCTTTTGTTGAGTGCTTATGGGTTTGCTGAGGATATGCTTTGCAGATAGAAAGTTTCAGAGTCTTTGGAGTTTAGGAAGATGGTATTTAAGTGCCCCAACATAAGTTGGACTATGTGTGTGATGCATACTATGTCTGTTGGGTGTAGTGTGTGTGATTCTGACAACCTTGTTTATATTATGTGTGCTTATGGGTCTACTTTCATACACCGAACGCACGAATCACCGACACACACATCCCCGACCCCAAACAACCGACAACACACCACACCGACACCGCAACATACCGAACAACAAAACACCGACACAAAATACGCCAAATACACAAGCACACAACAACACATCCACTAACCTAAACCTAAACCCTAACCCTAACGTCCGACACTATCGCACACTTCACCGACCTGCACCCTAACCCTAACTCACTTACCCACCCCTAACCCAAGCACCGACACCATCGCACACTTCACCTACCTGCACCCTAACCCTAACTCACTTACCCACCCCTAACCCAAGCACCGACACCATCGCACACTTCACCTACCTGCACCCTAACCCTAACTCACTTACCCACCCCTAACCCAAGCACCGACACCATCGCACACTTCACCTACCTGCACCCTAACCCTAACTCACTTACCCACCCCTAACCCAAGCACCGACACCATCGCACACTTCACCTACCTGCACCCTAACCCTAACTCACTTAACCCGTCCCAAAACTACAGTCCCTCACTATCACACACTTACCTAACCCGAACCCTACCTCCGACACAAACACACACTCACCTGTCCCACAGCCTAACCCGACATCCCACAATTTCGCACACTTACCTGACCGCTCCTAACTCCGTCACTGTCGCACACTCATCATGTAACGATCGCACATTTCCCTTGTCGGTCTTTCCGCTGTCGGCGAATCTCCCTGTCGGTGAACCTACCTGTCGGTCGTTTAGTCTCCTCTTCCCGCGTGTCGGCGAATCGTCGGTTCGGTCTCCCGAAGTAGACCCGTGCTTATACACAAGAGTTTTGCCTCCAATGACATTGCATATGTACATCTATTGCATACTGTATCTGTTTCTTTAAGGATTAAGCCTTTGTCAGTGAACATAACAGAATTGCTACATTGTCTGAAGATACCCATATCCACCAAACCGCCTATGGAGGAATTGGTAAATTGCCTTTCCGTGTTTTCAGGTCCTATAATTGGTTATCCACATGGGTGTGGCATATGGCAGTTAACAGAGAACTATTAAGGATTCTTTTGGGGTAAGTAACTGGACTTGGTTATATGGCACTAAATTTTAAAGGCAGTGCTACTCATTGTGCAAACTAGCTGCTCAAACATTATCAGTGCACATGGTAGCTGCTCTACACTGGATTACAGGTTATAGTTTTATGCATAGCTTTATAGGGAAATTTTGCTTTTTAGATTTTTTTTTATCTATACAGGGCACTGCTAACTGTCATTGGGTGATGATCATCTCCTTGCAAACATGCCAAGTTTATACAGGCACTGAAAATACAGTAAACTGACTAATGAGCCCTCCAGCCAATACAATGACTATGCTTAGAGGGGGCAGAGCCTAGATGGCCAACTGAGAGCAGTGAATTTTGAGAGCTCCATAAACTAGTATAATAATATAGGAAAATGTTATTATTTTCAAGTTTAAAACATCAGAAATCTATAGATAAACTACTAAACTACATAAATATCAATTTTGGTGGAGATATACAAAAATTATCCTGTCAAGTAACTTGGAGATATATTGAGTCACTGAATATGAACAACTCAAGAAATTCTCACCCAGATGCTGCTTTGAAAAAAGAACTGCAATTGATGACATCTACTTTACAGGAACTATCTTTGAAGATGGATGGCTTTAAAAATGACTTAGAAAACCTCAAATTAAATTCTCAGAAACAGACTGATACTCTTAAGAAACTATTACAACAACACCATACAAAAATAACAAATATAGACTTCTCTAAATTACATTGAAGGGAGACTCAAAGAGGAAGAATTCCAAAAAGAATTTCTGCTTAAACAGAATACATGACTGCTTAACAAAATAGATGACTTAGAAAACAGGGAAAGGAGAAACAACATAAGGATCTTTGGTCTGCCTGAAAACCCTGAAGGTGAAGACATTATTTCATTCTTAACAACCTGGATTCCTGAATTTTTAGACTTGAAAGAGAGCATTTCATTTGGAATTGAAAGGGCACATAGAGCACTGAGAAAACCTGCTTCTAACTCAACAAATACTCCACCTAGATCCATAGTTATAAAATTTCTTTCATTTCTGGACAAGGAACAAATATTAAAATCTGCTTGGAGAAAATCGCCCTTAAAATACAATCAAAGCCTGATAAGGTTTGACAATGATTATTCTTCCAAAATACTAGAACAAAGGAAAAAAGTCTGGCCAATAATAAAACTGTTGAAACAAAACAACATTAAAGCACAGCTAGCCTTTTCAGCCAAGATAAAAATATTTTTTGCCAATGAGATGAGAACCTTTAATGACTTAGAAGAAGTTACTATATTCATCAAAAACAACAACATAGTGTCTATTCCAGAAGAAATGGGATGGATGGTCCCTACTCTTAAAAAAAAGAAAAGAAACAAATCCTTGGACTGATGCTAGAAAGAAGAAACAAAAAACTGATTCCAAGATAGCTGTCCCAAAAAATAACTTACAACTACATCTCTCAAAGTATCAACTGATATGGCACATCACTTATCATCTGTTTTTATTTAAAAAAAATGAGGGTTTCTTAAATAACTGAGAAACAGTAATGATTTATTCAGAATGTTCAAAGAGTCCAGTAATTCTTCACAAAGGTAGGTCAAGATGGGTTACTGTTTACATTATATATAAGCCAAACAAAGCAACATATAATACAAACATAGAAGTTTCTAATCTCCTACTTGAACTCAGTGAATACTTATCTTGTTCATCTTTCATTGATTTTATAATAATTAAAGTAATTAATTAACTAATTCAACAAGGTACCATTCATCAGAGTTAAGACTCAAATGTAACAAATTAACATCATATATAATAGCAGTAACAGTAGAGTGTTTTGAAAAAAAAATGCTGTCATGGAGACTAATGCCTTCTTCAGTTAAAGTATGATTTAGAAATGTCATATATATCCTGCTTAAATAATAGTAGCAAGTTCTTAGTACAAATGTCATCATTATTCTGTCAAAATATAGTTAATATCAATTATGGCAGGTATCACAGCTGTGAGTGCTGTTTGATCAATCCTGATATGGTGTGCGTGGATGCAGCTGTGTCTGGTGGCTAGTACAAATGTCATTATTATTCTGTCTAAACATAGTTAATATCAATTATGGCAGGTATCATAGCTTCGAGTGCTGTTTGATCAATCCTGATATGGTGTGCGTGGATGCAGCCGTGTCTGTCAGCTAGTACAAATGTCATTAATATTCTGTCTATACATAATTAATATCAATTATGGCAGCTATCATAGCTTCCAGTGCTATTTGATTAAGCCTGACATGGTGTATGTGGATGCAGCTGTGTCTGGCAGCTGTTATATGTTGCCGTTTTCATCTCCGGGAAGCTATGGGTTGTGACTTGTGATTGAGGTTTATTGATGTTTGTGAATTAGGAAGAGACATTTGGTGTTTTAGCCTGAATCCAGGGGAATGGGGTGGATAGAACTGTGATTTGGGATATTTTGGCAGAGAATGGTTTGTTTGTACATCTGCTTAGTGAGATGTTGGGGTGGTGGAGGAGTGTGTTGTCTCTTGTTGTGGTGGCTTGTTGGGATTTTTTTTTTTTTATCTGTTTGCTCTCTGCTCTTTCCTGGCTGCTGCCTCACTGAAAGGGAGGGAATTTAGGCTTGAAGTTGCAGTGAAGTGAAGCTTTGCTTCAGGTGCATCGCAAGTCTCTGGTATGCAGTACACAGACACACTAACAGAAACAGATGCTCCCAGGTTGCTATGGTAATGGAGACAGAGTGATGATAATGTTTAACGGCTCTGCGGAGCCTCTGAGATGATTCTCAGCAAAGACGTTTTTGGTTTTAAAAAATATATATAATAAAAGGGCTGTTTTAAACCACATGTACACATATTGATGGTCTCTCAACACTTTGTTTAGCTCATTAAGTTGATTCTTGATAAAACAAAAAAATAATAATAATAATAAGTGCAATTTTATATTTAAAATGTATTTTGGTCCAAACACATTAAGGACTTACATAAGAGTGGAAGTCTGAGTTATTGTCAAAGACTAAGAACACTTGGTCTTGTGCAGTACCCTTTGCAATGGTCTGGGAGTTGAGCTTGCACAGACGTGTTGGACATATGGGGTTAGTTGATTCTAGGGGTACTTGGGGTTTCTGTGAAGTGCTAGAGAGTCATCAGATTTCCTTTGTGAAAATATCTGTGGAAATGGAATGTGTGTTGAGTGGTTCACTGGCAGAGTGGCCACTGCATGGAACAGGCTAGTAAAATGGAACAGGACAAATATTGGCTCGGATATTTTAAGAATAGCTTGAAAGCACACCACATGAATTAGTGAATGGTATTTTGGAAAAGCTGGATGGGCATTGTTGCCTGTGCTTGAAATACTGATATGTGTGTATGTAAGGATGGAAATATACTTATAACAAATAAGAAGCTAGAAAGGTCTCATAATTTAATGTCTATGGACTTTATAGACATGCTTGGAAGGAGCTAATAATAAGAATAAACATTACAGCTTGTAGTCTCTCAAATAACTAAGCAACAGCCAAAAAAAAAAAAAAAAACACACACACAATAGTTATGTAATGTATGATTTTAGTAAATCTAGACATAAAATATATAATCGTCATATAAGATGAAGCAGTCTGCTGAATTTGGATATTAAAGACAGGATTTAATAACATGGGCTTGTGTATAATAACACTACTGTCTTAACTTGTCATAAATGACATACACTACATTGAACATCAAGGGGAAGCATGATGATTTTCTTATATAAGTAAATATGCATAACAAGTCATGTAATTACTTTAACTTGAATTGTAGTTTTTGTAACCCATCTTGTCGATATATAATACTTAAGCGGTTACCAAGGTAACTAATGTTTTATACATGACATCAAACTGACAAAGCTGTTCAAGAGAAACAATAAAAGCCTGAACTTGAAATGTCACAGAATGTAGCAATCATATTCTGAACAAATAGTATTAAATTGACAATAGACACTCAGTTTAATAACACGGGCTTGAGTATAATTGCACTACTGTTTTAACTTGTCATAATGACATAAACTATATTGAACATCAAGGGGAAGCATGATGATTTTCTCATATAAGTAAATGTGCATAACAAGTCAAATAATTGCTTTAACTTGGATTGTGGTTTTGTAACACATCTTGACCATACATAATTCTTAAGCTGTTACCAAGGTAACTAATGTTTTATACATGACATCAAACTGACAAAGTTGTTCAAGGGAAACAATACAAGCCTTAACTAGGAACACCACAAAATGTAACAATCACATTCTCAACAAATAGTATTAAATTGACAATAATCACCTAGTTTAACCTTTGCTGATTATACAAAATAGAATGTTGCCATTTAAATCTAAAAACTTTCAGTATATACCATAAAATGGCAATTTATGAATATGGAAAGAGAACTTGTAATCATTAATCACAATAAGTGAATTTGTTGTTTTTAACCTATAATTTTACTAATTTTATAATAAGAAATGACAGATATGAAAATCCTTATGTGCAGGAAATAGGGTCAGAGGGATGCACTGATAATTAAAATGCAGTAACTTTCATCAATGTTTACATAAAATAAACTTGATGCGTTAAGTACGTTAGCAACAAACAAAGTGATTACAGAAATACTGGCAAATAATGAAATATAACTTCTGATATATCCAGTAAAATACATTGTATTATAAACATTAGGTATAAATATTATTACCATTTATTTATATTAAGTAATACGTTTTGAAAGACTTCATCAATAAGGGTGAATATGTTAAATAACTGTGTGCTATAATCTTTTACTGAGGTTTTATATATGATATATCCTACTTTACTATGACTGAACTGCTTGTCATCTATCTTTCATGTAAATATTAATTGCTTATATAATCAGTAGACATTTGTATTGTATTAGAATTCTGTCTAATCTATAATAGTGCTATATCTGTTCAAAATAATATAAATATTGCTTATTCCTATTACAAATATTCTCCATATGATAATTCAATTCATGGAGCTCAGATGTTCTGGATTGTCAAGGTATGAGTGCTAATCAAATGGACTTAGGTTTATCTATTAGATTTTGAATGATTTTCATTCCATGGCTAGTGTGGATCTTAGTTTTGTTAACATTTATTAATTTAAATTTATTTCACAAAAACATTTTTAGTATGCCTGACCAAAACATTACTTTATTGGTAAACACTCAAAGTATAAAACTGATCAGCTCAAA
>NC_056748.1:454275404-454386939 GCF_019279795.1 Protopterus annectens | reverse complement strand
CTCTGTGTATTTAAGTATTAGTCAAGAAACAAACTGGCCGATGAAAAACAAGTGAATTGTGAAACTTATGTAATTTGTCTATCTGCCACACAGAACAAAAACACCAGGCCAGTTTATCAAAAAGAGAAAGCAAAATGGAGAACATCTGATTCATGCACATCTCATTAGCCTGTGGACTTACATCGGCTGCTATTCAGTTCCAGCAAAGGACAACATTATGTGAGTTAAGTGATGTGATAGAAACACTACTGTATCAAGATATGTCTATCCATGTTTATGTTGGGCATCAACAGATTTTGTGATTTCATAGTAGTGAAACAGGTATTCTGGAATTTTTGTGTTGTGAATGCTCCCATGGCACATGCTGCTAATACTGACTTGTATAGCATAATTACACAGATAGAGTGTGGTTTGAATCTTGAACTGGGTGTGTACAGACAATGTGGACAGAAAAGATTGGCTTGGCCAAGCAAGACTGATATTGTACTGTTCACAGTTGTGTATACATTAACATAGCTACCTCATTTTAATCACTCTGACAAATTTTTGTTGTATAATTAATATCAAAAGTCCTTTCTTATTTCACACCTTGATTTATGTCACTTGTGACAAGCTTACTATGTCCTGTGGCAGATGCAGTCAATAGACAGCTCTGTAGAGTGTGCAGTATGATTGGCAGGGGTTTGAACATACTAACATCTCTCTGTCACATAACTGTGTCAGGCACAAGTGGATTAGGCAAAGAAAACTCAGTTTGTACATGTTGTACAATGAACTAACCCCCCACGTAAACACGCTGTTCAACCTCAGCCTCTCCACAGGCTATGTGCCCATAGAATGGTGCACAGCAATGGTTATTCCTCTCCACAAAGGAGGGGCCACAACTGACCCTCGTAACTATCACCCCATAAGACTGACTAGCCTGGTCTGCAAGGCTATGGAGCGCATCATCATGGAACTCATTAACAAAGACATTGGGAACCTCCAAAGACTTGACCCGACCCAGTTCATCTTTGCTAAGGGCAGATCATGCCTACTAAACCTGGTTGACTTCTTGGAGACAGTCACCAAGGCCATAGATGAGAGAAAGGTGGTTCACACAGCCTACCTTGACCTCGCCAAGGATTTCAACACCATTCTCCACTCGGGTATTACAGAAAAACTCACCAGCCTGAACATAAACCCCTAGGTCACAAGATGGGTTGCCAACTGGCATCCAGACAGAACTCACACGGTAAGAATAGCGGACTCCAGGTCCGACTCTAAACCAGTCACAAGTGGTGTCCCACAAGGCTTGGTCCTGGGACCCCTACTGTTCGGCATATACTTCTCAGAAGTACAGGCAAGCACAGGAGGACTATGGCTAACCAAGTTTGCCGATGACTGCAAACTGGGAGCCATAATTGACTCTCCGGCTGACACGGACATCCTCCAAAAGGGCCTTACTGAGATGGACACCTGGTGTCAAAGTCATGGTCTCAAGCTAAATGCCAAATAATGCATAGTCATCCCATTTGGGAAAAACAAAACACCCATGAATTACCACATAGGTGGCAGCCCCCTTAATACAGAAGAGGTAATAAGAGATCTGGGGACCCAGGTAGATAGTAATCTCTCCTTTGACAATCATATTGCCAAAGTAGTTAGGAAATACTTCTATGTGGCCCATCTAATTACTAAAGGGTTCGCATCTAGAAATAAAGAGGTTATAGTGCCCTTCTACTCGTCACTCATTAGACCCATCATAGAGTACAATGCCCCATTTGGGATGTACCTCACAAGACACTTTCAACAGCTGGAAAGACCACAAAAGTACCTCACCAAAAGGATTACTGGTCTCAAACATATGTCCTATGCAGCCCAACTTAAAAAACTCCGGCTGTACTCAGTGGCATATTGCTTACTCAGAGGTGATCTGTGCCTGACTTACAAAGTCATGTCCAACTCAGAATTGATGGACATGCTCCACCTAAAGAAATCCAAGTCACTGCGAGTCACGCACTCTAGTGAGCTAAACCTCGCCACAACAATAAATAGAACATGCTGGAGGGAGAGATTTCTGTCACAGAGTCTCCCCATGCTTTGGAACAAAATTCCAAATTACATCAGGCAGAGCCCCTCACTAATGGGTAACAGAAAATACACCCCTGGGATCACTTCATTGGCTTTGCTTGACAGAGGATCAGTTAATTAATCACTGGGGCGGTGAAAGCCGACACACTCTGGCTAGGCTTATAAATGCCCATGGGCAGATAGCCTAGTACCTACCTATGAACCTAAAATAGTTATGGCACAGTCAGAGGGCCATGCTTTGAAGGTCACACAGTCCAAATTAGGGGATCTATAACTATTACAATAGGAGACTGATATAATCTCTTCAAGGGTATTCTTCAAGTCTGTCAAAATGCAAATGCTAAGTATGTCAGTAATTGCTCATGGGCATTATTTATTTTCCCAATAATAATGGTCTTTATTGCATGAATTTATACACATACTTATGTATTACTGTAAGTCGTATGTTCACACTCTACAGCTTTATAGGACACGAGGGCTTATATAACATTACTTTATGTGTGGCATGTAAATCGGCAGAAAGTGTGAATGGGCCTGCGTTGTGAGATTTACTTTTGTGCAGTTTAGTTAAGTTTATGGTAGTCTTTGTTGTAATTCCTTGTGAGAATGCCTAGTATAATGACGTACTAGATGTGCAACTTTTAGCCAAAAAAACTTTTAGTTATTGAATGTCATGAAATATTTATTTTTATTTATTGTTCCTGGTCAGGGCTTAAGTGAATTATCCTGTAGAATGTTGGCTTTGCAAATGTCCATGCAATGCATTTATTTATCTATGAGTAAAGGATAACAACATCTGTCACAGCCAGTGTACATTTGGTGTATGTCCAATGTAAACCTACAATGGGTCACTTAGTAACACATTAATGATTCACCTGTGTGTGTTGTATGTTACTGCACTGTCATATGTTTCTTAATATTGTTGTTCACAAGGCTCACTTCATAGCTATACATCATTTACAATATACTGCATTAAAATCCATACTTTAATAAACACCAAGTTAGCATGTCTGGGGAGCACTTACACCATGAAGGACATACATCATGTAATCACTTACATTAACACAAGTATATCATAGGCACAGATAATTGAACCTGTCGATTGCTACATTTGCCCATTAGCTTATATCTTCATGGCATACTGTTAGCATGGACTAGATTTCGCTCATGTCTTGTGTGGGCTACGTGCATATTTGTAATATATAGAGAAATACATCCCAGGCATATTGATATACATCATTAAATTCAGAACCACAGTCTACTTGCCATGGAATGCACTAGACTTGACTGGAACCCTGATTTATGTACATCTTTGAGTACATCACTCTTTGTACATGTACGTATGTCACATCTGCTAAAGTTAGGCAAACGGTAATATGTATATCATATAATTATTCTCTTTATATACTGGTCAATGTGACATTTATGTGTATGCATCATGCCCATCAGTATTTTTCTGCATATCTATATAGCATGCATTAACACTCACTAATCTTCTACCATTGAAACATGTATGTTGCTTACAAAATGCTTATTTTCGTCACTTAATACTATCATTGGAATGATTGCACAGGTGTCCAGGATTCTTCTCCATATTTCCACAATGTCAAAGGTGTGTGTACACTGCCATCACAACTGTTGGTATTGTTTTCTAAATACACATAAGACAATGCCAGCCTCAGTATTCTTTAACCTACATGTTTGTTGCACCATTAATCATATGGATGTAATTTATTACCTTTATCCTCTCCAATGTAAAATAAATTCTATTAACTCCCAAATGTTTTGAATTAGCATTATTCTGCACAATGTCATATCACATTGGGCAGCTCTGCATTTAAAACATTGTAAAGCTTAACACATTTATGTATTTATATATTTATTTATTTATTGCATTTGTTAACCAGCATAGTCCAACTGGACAGAAAGTTACCTTTTTCAGTGGATGCTCGGGAGAAATGCTTTATAAAAATTCCAACAACATAAAGAAAACAGTAACCAGGTGCATACAAGTAGTCAACAAATGTACACTATTTAAACAGAGTATCATTAGTTAATAGCAACATCATGCAATGACCTATGAAACTATTTTCCATGGAGAAAAGCTCTGGAAAAAACACTACATGAAGAACTCAGTGAGCACAGTAAACAGAGGTATACAAATAATCAACAAATACCCATTTAAACAGAGCATCATTAAATAATACCAGCATTATCTAAAGAGCTAGGAAGCATATTTGGAAAAGAACTTGGTAGAAGGGGGGGGAAAGGATGGGAATAATGAAAAAAAGGGAGAGGTAGATGACTAGGAGGGGATAATGGACCAATACCTAAAGGTATAGTGCTTGGAACGAGTAGGAGATAGTAAGTGGCAGGACATTTATCATCCAGGAGTTGCGCATGTAAAGAGCCAGGTTCCTTTTAAGCATTCCCTTGTTTGTGCATTATAAGAGTTGATGTTTACTGTGTTTCTGAAGAGAGACAAAGAAAGAGAGAGAGACAGAGAGAGAGAGAGAGAGAGAGAGAGAGACATAAAGCACACACTCAGTTCACTCCACAAGTACAAATATGACTCTGTCATTGTCCATGTTGGTGTGAGTGACCTGAAACGTATCTCCCTGGACTACATGAAAAGAGACATGGAGGAGCTCTCTGATCTTGTAGCCCAGGCAGGTATGACCCTAGCCCTAAGTAGCATCCTGCCATCACCCAAAATGATACCACATACAAGGACAAAATGATTGACTTCAACAATTGGCTAAGCATCTGGTGTCATTCTAAGGGGATCTAGTATCTGTCTGCCTGGGATGACATGATCGACAGACCACGATGCTTTGCCAGAGATGGCCTGCACCTGTCACCCTTGGGATTCTGGATACTGGCTAAGGGTCTTGCCACCCCTATAGTGCCTTTTTTAAGCAAGGTTCAAATGACAAATTCACCACCGTAACAGGTACAAGCAAGCAAAATCTGAGGGTAATGCTACTCAATGCTAGAAGTCTAAACCACAAAATGCACTCACCCGAGACACTCCTTAAAATGAAGAACATCGACATCTGTGCAGTGACAGAGACCTGGTTCAAGGATCCAGAGAGCACCCCTGCATTACCAGGCTATAATTCATACCACACCTTTTAGCCACCTAACCTGAACCAAAACACGAAAGGTGGAGGCATGTCCATATTCATTAAGGATATCTACACCTCCAGGCTAGTTGCTCAGCATAATACATCCAAGATTATCCAAGTGCAACTAACTCTGGGCAAGACTGCAATCCAAATTGTAGCTTGCTACAGATCCCCCACCAGGCCCCAGGAATCCCACTCATCATTTCTTGATGCACTGGAAAATATTAGGGTACAACCCAACACCCTAATAATGGGCAATTTCAACTACCCCACCATTAAATGGGAAAACGACTCATGTACCAACTCTTTTGCTCAATGTTTTCTGGAATTCATAAATTCCACTGCCTTGGATCAACTTATCCACACCCCCACCAGGGGCAGCAATATCCTAGACCTGGTCATTACCAACATGGGCAACTGGTGTTCCACACCAGAGGTCAATTCCTTGTTGGTCAGATCTGACCACAAGCTAATCACCCTAGACATCCACATCCTGCCCCCACCCCCCATTAGGGAAACCACAGTAAAAAGTTTCTCCAAAGCCAACTTCACGCTTCTTAAGACAGAAGTGGTAAACTTCACGACACCCATACAGACAGACAATAGAGGTATGACTGTTGAATCCTACACAAATGCACTTTATAAGCACTTAAACGAGTGCATGGACCATGCTATCCCTAACAGAACCAAGATGCTATCCTCCAAAAAAATGAAGCCAATCTGGTGGTCCCCTGCCATAAACAAACTCTACAACAGAAGAAAGAAACTGTTGCAAAAAAGAGTAAAATCCCATGATTGGAGGAACTCCCTTGTCAGTCTCAGTAAGAAGCTGAGATCCCTCATAAAATCCTCCAAAGCTAGTTACGAAAACAAAATTGCCACTGATTCTAAAGACAACCACAAGGCATTCTATAGCTATGTCAAGAATCTCAATGGCAACACTCAGATCTGCTCCGAGTTACAGCACAATGGCACTAAATATACATAACCAACTGACACTGCCAACATCCTGGCAGATAGGTTCAGTGCTAACTTTACCCTCCTCTCACCTCCTACAGGGCCCATCTTTATACGGGAAGAATACAAAGTTCCTGTAATCATGGTGCACAGGTAAAAAACACACTTTCCAAAGCCAAGAACAAAGCATCCATGGAACCTGACAACATCCCAGGCTGCATTCTACATGAACTACAGAACAAACTGGCACCTTACCTAAGTACCATGTTCAATCATCACCTCACCTCAGACTTTGTGCCCACTGGATGGCGCACAGCGACAGTTGTTATCCCACTCCACAAAGGGGGAGCCACCACAGACCCTGGGAACAATGCCCCATTAGCCTAACGAGCCAGGTCTGCAAGGTCATGGAACGTATCTTCATGGAACTTATAAACAAAGACATTGGTAATCTCCAAACTCTGGACCCCACCCAGTTTGCTTTTGTAAAAGGCAGATCACGTCTCCTAAACCTGATAGACTTCTTTGAAGCAGTCAACAAAGCCATAGACGAGGGTAAGGTGGTTCACACAGCCTATCTAGATCTTGCCAAGGCTTTTGACACCATCCACCACTCTGGAATTATAGATAAACTCACTAAAATGGGTATAAAACCCTATGTCACAAGATGGGTTGTCAACTGGCTCACTGACAGAACCCACACTGTGAAAGTAGCAGACTCCAAATCTGACTTCAGACCAGTGACAAGTGGAATATCACAGGGTTCAGTCCTGGGTCCTCTTCTGTTTGTTTTCTACTTTTCTGAAGTAGAGGCTAACACAGAAGGTCTTTGGCTAATGCAGTTTGCAAATGACTGCAAACTAGGAGCCATAATCAAAACTCCTAACGATGTGGACATCCTACAAAAGGGCCTCACTGAGACAGATGCCTGGTGTCAAAGCCATGGCCTCAAGCTCAATGCCAAAAAGTGCATTGTCAACCCCTTTGGTAAAAACTTTGTACCCATGAGCTACCACATAGGTGGTAGCTACTTAACACCGAAAGTGTGATAAGAGACCTTGGGACACAGGTGGACATTAGTCTCTCCTTTGGCAGTCACATTGCCACAGTAATCAGGAAATCCTTATACGTGGCACACCTCATCACAAGAAGTTTCTCATCCAGGAAAAAAGAGGTAATTGTTCCACTCTACTCGTCACTCATTAGACCCATTATAGAGTACAACTCCTCTTTTGGTATGCCTCACAAGACATCTACAACAACTGGAAAGGCCGCAGAAATACCTCACAAAGAGGATTACCGGCCTCAAACATATGCCCTATGCAGACCATGTCAAAAAACTCCAGCTTTACTCCATTGCATATCGCCTACTCAGAGGTGATCTCTACCTAACATACAAAGCTATGTCAAGCCCAGAGCTGTTGGACATGCTCCAGTTAAAGAAATCCCAATCCCTCTTAGCTACAAGCTCTAGGGCCTAAACCTTGCCACCACAATAACTAGAACATGCTGGAGGGATAGATTCCTGTCCCAGAGACTTCCCATACTCTGGCAAAAAACTACCTATACAAAACAAAGCTCCTCATTAGCACTCTTCAAGAAAAGTCTTGATTGGATGGGACATAGGAAATTCACCCTGGGGAATTACCTCTGTGGCTCTGATCGACAGGGGCACAGGAAAATAATTGTCTTGGTGGTGAAAGCCAGGGTACCTTTTGGTTAGGCTTATATAGGCCCTAGGCCCAATAGCCTAGTACCTACCTATGAACCTATGAACCTATGTCGCAAGCAAAATTTAAATCCTTGGATCTCGTGTTTCTAATGCTGTTCATTTTGTGGATGTGCAAAAGGTTCATCCATAAAGGACAATGTGTTTATACCCTCTATTCTGTTTGTAGGGAACCTTTGTGGGCATTCCGACTGTTGGATATGTCTGGTCAGTTACATGCAGAGAAGGGCATTATGTTCAATACTGGGTCTGATAAGACACAAATTAAGTGGCACTATAGCTTCCTTGGACTTGAATGCTTTGCTCTTACTTATAAGTTGGGTGACATAGAATAATTTTTCATACTGCCTTTACCACATGCTGATCAAAGGCCATATTACTGTCTACATACGCTCCCAGATTCCTTACTACCAGATCAGCTCTTAGGGGATATTGTATCAATGGAATAATTAGCCTGTGTGGGTATTTTCCCAAAAGGCACTATAATGAATTTCTTGGCATTGAGTTTTAATCAGTGACTTTGGCATCAGCCATTTGCGTTAGACCCTCTTGTAAGATGTTGGTGGCATGGGGGGAATCTGTAACAGCTCCCAATTTGCAGTCATCTATGAACTTGGTCTGCCAAAGGCCATTGACATTAGACTTTACCTCTGTGAAGTAAATGCCAAATAAGAGCAGTCCCAGCAGAGAGCTCTGAGATACTCCACTAGTGACCGGTCTCTCAGTGGAGGTGGCCTCACCAATGATCACTTCCTAGGTCCTATCTGTGAGCCATCTGGCAATCAGCTAGGTATGTAAGGGTTTATGTCCAGTTTGGTGAGTTTTTCAACTATACCTGAGTGTGGTATAATATTGAATGCTTAGTCTGGTCCAGGTTGGCAGTATGCACCATTTTCCCCTAATCTATTGCCTTGGTGACCTTCTTAAAGAAGTCCACCATATTTATTAAGCATGATCTTCACTTGACAAAGCCAAACTGAGTTGAGTCCAGTGTCATAAGGTTGCCTGTGTCATTGTCAATCATTTCCAGGATAATTCATTCCATGGCTTCGCATATTAGACTAGGCAGACTAATGGTTCTGTAGTTTCTGGTGTCATTTGTTGGTCTTCACTTATGAAGTGGAATAACCATTGTAGTCCTCCATTCTTGTTGCACAAGGCAGTTTTTGAGGCTTTAGTTGAAATGTGACTCAAGTAGTATTGATAGGCCATGTTTCAAGCTATTTAGGAGGCATCTCAGGATGTTGTCAGGGCCCACTGATGCTGTGTTTTTGGCTTTAGTGAGTGTCACCAGGATCTGCTCCCTATTAATAATTTGTGGGGGTTATGCTAGTGGGTATTTCATGAGGGGGTCAGGGAGGAGTGGGATGGGGTATAGTCCCACTTTGAAAGTGGGGATTGAGCAAGGTTTTACAGAGAGCTGTAAAGTCAAGACTCTTTTGAAGGACCAAAGCATGGATGTTGCCTATCTCATTGTTCATATCACCTATGTTCAGAATTCCTGTATAATTACAGAAAGTTTTTGGATGGTGGAGTAATGAGGGATCTGTAGGCAGGAAGAATTAAAGTAGATACTGTATATGTTTGGCAATGAGTTAAATTCAGTATTGGCCAAAAGTAAAAGTAGGAGCCACAAAAAAGAGCTTGTGATACATTTTGAAGAGCTGTCCAGAAAGAAGAACTGTGCCAAGTCAGTGTCTTTTGAAAAGAAACAGTAGGAGATGTAGAAATTAAAAGTTTGAGAGGGAATATTCTGAGTACAATTCTAAGATACAAAAAGAGGACATGTGCAGGTGGGTCATTGGTGAGATAGCATGATGACAGAATATATTAATGAGCAGAAGACAGACTTTGTGCTAATCAGAGCACCAGGTATAAGGGCATTAATAAGAAGAGTGTTAAGGAGTGGTTTATTATAGCATTGCATTTTGATCACAGGGTGTGAATGGTTGCAAAAAGAAGAAGCCTAGAATGAGCAAATATAGGGCAATTCCTTAGCTGGGAACAAGATAGACTTTTGCTGGAGAAAATTAATTTAGTGATGTGGATTAGACAACCAAGCACTCACTGGCTGGTAGTAGAACTAAAAGTATCTATATCTCTGTAAATTACCAGCAGCACAGTGAGTCTCCTGCAACCATGAAAGTGGCTTACTAATTAAGTATGGGGAGACTGAGACTAGAGTAGAATGAATGGAGGGTTGATGTACAAGATGGTAGAGCATCCGTTAACATGCAAATCATTTTTGATATCATAAGTAATATGAGCTTTTATTACTGTAGAATAATGTTGTTAGCTGGCTTTAGTTTAATTGGCAGCTTTGTTAGAACAATAGATAATCCACCAAACTGTCACTGATGTATGGCACTGTTAGATGAGTACAGATAAACATAGCATGACTTTACTGCCACAAAATTTAGTGTAAGAGCCACCTCTCACCTAAAAGATTGGGAATTAGGAGTGCAAGTTTGGAGATGGGATCAGCTGAGACATTTATATATTATGGTTGTACAGATGTGGAATGATTTTTTTAATGCTGATTTTTATTAAGTGTTGTGTTTAAGAGGGCACCTAAGATTGGGAAAGGCTAGAGTTTAAGGGTTATAACTCATTTGTAGCACAAAGCAATTACTTAGTTTATTTTCTTATCAGGGTTGTAAACTACTCTGTGGGAATTCATGATGTTTGGGAAAAAGTAAATGACAGCATTCAAAAAAAGTAACAGTTAACTAACTTTTTTGGCTTCTTCCCCACTGACATGCAGTAATGATTCACACAGAATCTTTTCAGGCATCAGCAGCAGCCTGATTTCTTTCATTACTAGGAAGTTTGGATAAACACTGAAAGCTTTGGATCCAGAAACTCAATCTGAGCCTCACTGCAAGTAGCTTATATGAAAAGTCTGAAATGAGTCAGGGCCGGATTCCATACGCTAGTTGCGGACAGGGCAATGCTAAAAGAAGACATCAGCACAAGAGCTGCGGATGTCTTTACAGATGACACCTTGGAATCAGTCTGAATAATTACTTATTTAGCATAGGATAATGGTGACTCGGTTTCGGAAGACCTTGGCAGATACCATAGTGAAATGCAAGGTAACAAAGCTATTTCCATGGAATCCACAACAATAGTGAAAAAAAATGCTACCTGCAGTGAATGAACTACAACAGGCATGAAGGAGGATCTGGTTGTGCATCCTAGAAGTCAGCCAGCTAGACACAGAGCCAGCCCACAACTAAGCTAACTGTCAGATCATGAAATCATTGACAGACACCACTTAGACAAACAACTGGTGCAGGCTGTGTGCATAATGTTTGCCCTGCACCTGTCTATGCATACATTGCGAGGCAACCTCACACCTCTTGAAATAGAAATCTGACTGAGCGTAGGTGAACTGGCATCTGGGATATTCCAACAACATATGGGAGATGCTGTAGGAGTGTCACAAACAGCTGCTGGTTACATCCTTATGGCGTTCTTGGTAGCAATGTGCACAAAGGTAGATGAATACATAACACTTTCCATCTACACCCACAGAGAGACAAAATGTCATATACAAATTCTATAACATTGCCAACTTCCACCATGTTCTTGGTGCAATAGAGTGCACCCACATCCCTATTAAGACCTCTGTGCAACCAGAAGCAGAAAGATACATCAATAGAAAGGGGTGGCCATCTCTGAACAGTCAGGTTGTGTGCACAGATGGCAGCATGACAAATATCATAGCAACACACCATAGGTGTGTCAATGATGCTGCCATATGGATGAAAAGTGGTCTGAGGGCTGCATTCCAGGAAGGTGAAACACTTGAGGGGCTAGTACTGGGTAAGAACAGGAACACAGCTAGGAGGTAAGCTAAATACATCCCTGTCAACATTATGCACAATATATATGTTTCCTCTCTCCACAACAGATGACTTTGGTTAACCACTTGAGCCATGGCTAATGACCTTATATGGAGAACTTTTCAACCCTGCAGGGGAAGCTTACAATAGAGTGCACATCATGACATGATATGAAACACCACAGAGCATGATTCTGGTGTACCAAAAACCAAGTTCAGATGTCTAGACACAACTGAGAGTGCACTGCAATATGCACCTGAAAAGGCAGTATAGATGATTACTGGTTGCCACGCTACACAATATGCTAATGACCGCACATGCTGGTTTTCCTGCTGCAGGTGTGGGTGAACTACCCTAAGATCCCCAGAAGTCTGAAAATGAGATCCCACAGCTATCAGAGAAGAAGCAGGAGGACATAGGTGACAGAGGACACAGGCATAGGAAATGTAGGGTGTGACCACAAGTACAGGCCCAGACAACAAGGCAGTGTTTGACCCACATGTTTGAGTCACGATAAGCCACATGTACAGAAGTACACACATTAAACATTGATGTTCAGATGTTCCCCACCACAGCAGCACAGATTGCATCTTATGAAAATTACCCAGTAGATGTACACACTGAGCATCAGACATAACAACATAATTGCAACATATAACAGTGTGAACATATAGAAATCTATCAAGATAGAGACCATCAGCTCAGGCCATAAGTGACACAGTCATGCATACAAACTCATAGTTGTGTAGGTGTATATGGCAGACAAGAAGAGACATACCTCTGTGAACCTCATCCCTATCTCTTCACTATCAAATGATGCAAAGAGTAAAGCAAGTCAGGGCATAATGCAGAACTGTTGTCAATATCACAAGTACCATATAGCAATGTAAAGTATTGCAAATGTATCATGTACTGAATGGAGTTTACTATGGTCAGTAAAAGTGAAAGAATCTTGTGGCATCAGACTTACAACAACTACAGACAGATGACATCATCAGTGGTCTGCACAGCAATCATCATTGCCATGGGGGAGAATGACACTGCAGGATATAATGGATATATTGTCAGTGTTACTCTAATTCAGTTAAGTGTGCCCATGCTGACAGCTCACACCACAGCCCTGGCTGCCCATTCCATATATGGAAACACTCAACCCATGTTGTTCCACAGAGGAGACTGAGGGGGTGATGACAGCATGTGGAAACATGCTGTCGGAAGGAACATGAGTACAAGTAGACTGTCTGGTTGTGACTGCTAGACCCACACCAGATTGGCCAGTGGCAGATGAGTGTGTACGTTGCAGCATAGACATTGATGCCTGATGGGCAAGGGTCGGTCTACTGAGAAGGTTGTTGACTGTAATGTTATATATGTACTGAAGTTGTACTGCAACATGTCATTACACTTACATTGTCCATCATCAGCATGTGTTCTCTCATATGCACAACACAGTTCTGCTGCTGCAACACATAAATAACAATACTTGAATATGTATGCAACAACACCTGTACTGAGGTACTCTAAGTACAACAATGTTATGCAAAGTAACGCATACATATGTGGCCTGGCACACCTGCTTCAATCCCATCTCCGAGTATGTGGCACTTCCCACTTACCTTTGTAGGGATGCAAGAAACTGTGTGAGCTCATCTGAGGGAGTCAATAGTGAGCCATGACTGGTGGCATCTCTAGACCCCTCATACCAATGTACCCTGTTGGTTATATGAAGGAACATGTCAGACCATCATCAGCAACAGGCCTCCTTGGATCTACTGTGACCTCCCACAGCATTTACCATGTTGGTAAGGTCAGTACACACTTCATTCCTCCAAACTGTATTTCCTGTCCATTCAAGGGCATTCATCCACACTGGTGCATAGCATCTACTATTATTTCATTTTTCTGTGGTGATAAATTGTCACTCCTTGGTCTGTTTGCTATGGAAGACAGTTATATGCGCAGCTTAGATTAATGCAGGATCCCACGTAAGGAGATTATTATGTTGACAGCTTATATCAATTTACCTTCTCTGCATTCCTATGCACTGTAAAATTATATGAAATAGTCCCTGTCCCATATAGTAATGTGACATATACAAAACATTTGTGATATGAAAACAAGGTCTGAATACCTAACACATGGGACAACATCATGACATGTGATATCTGTAAAGGATGCATGTGGGATTTGAAACCATTATATTGGATATTGGAAGGCCAACCATTATGCCACACACTCCTTTAGTATTCAAGGTTTTGAAATTCCATTTGCACATGTCCATGTAAGTTCTAGAAATCTGGTGCATTTACCAACAGCTCAGTGTAAAGGGAAGGTGCTCTGTGCAAATATTTAATAAGTATTATTAACCGGGACCATATGTAGCACATGTCCATTAGCTTCCGATGTTCTGTTTCCTTCCCATATGCTCTACTTCTAACTTTTGATTTTGTTAAATTTACAGATCAGACCACTGCCAACTGTGAAATGAGTGGGACCTCATGACTAATTTGCTATTCCAACATTCTCATCAACATGGCTACTTCAAGGAGGCTTCAACATGTCTGGGTGCCCAATTAGACTAAGGAGGAGGCCACCCAGATGCTGACCATCTATGCTAGAGCATCATATCAAAGCTAGTCCATGGAACTTTGCAATGATCGACATCTAGAACCAGAATGAGTGGAGCATCGACATCACAAAGAATCTACCAGATTGGAATGCATGTTTGCAACTGCTACAATGATCTGCATCAGAAGGATGCTGAGAATCTTTGCCAGAAGGTCACCATGGTACAGAGACAGCCACCGGATGCTTACAAGTGTCATAATTCTAAGTGTACCTGCACATTCTTAAATAAATCAGAGATATAGCTGGGACCCATATGTCAGATACATATGTTTTAAACTTGTTATCTACCTGTTCTGGCAATTAGCTCATGTGGATAATAAGGATAAGAAGGCAAGGTAACTGACTGTTCTCTCTCTAAATATGACTTTGATTCCCATGGTGGTTATTAGTTTAATGTTGTTTATCATGCACATTCTATTAAACATTTGACTTGTTAGTTTTCCAACTTATAAAGTACATCATTTTGCACATTCATTATGGATGTGTGTCACTGATTCCTATAGTGCCTAGGCTGCTGATGATATACATTTTTCCTCTATTAGTAATAATCCAAGAGTATCACAGTCTACTTCCTTATGGCTGAATACTGAGTCATACAGACATCCCTTAGTCACCTCTGCTTTACAAAATGCACATTAATGTAAGACCATTGAAGGTTTGAGTGTCTACCATATGTTGTACATTGTAAAACCTGATGCTATCTGGCAGTTGTGTAGAGCATGAGGGCCTATTGCACTCAGGTGTTGGATGATTGCATATTCCTCTGTTATCCACAGGAATGCAGATACATACATACAATAGCAGTCTGTGAAGAAAGAAAGTATTATGCTGTGCATTAGCTCAGTTTGTTAAGCAAGAGACCAACATGCATATATCGTGGCTAACTGTGTGTGTTTATACATATTCTGAAAGTGCTTGTATAGATACTTGCTTGTTGATGTTTATAGGTATTTGATGCATGCTTATGACTATAACATTTTTGTTTGTCAAATTTTTACAAGTATCTCCATAATCCATAATTTTTCCTGCCAACAACAGCTATTTTACTACAATTTTATGTTTAAAGCATGGAACATAGTGGGGTAGTTCTGTAGAATGAATGAGCAATACAATAACATTGGCGAAGTGAATGTTTATTAACTCAAGTTCTCCAAGCTTCTCTTGCTGTTATTTGGAGAGATTGAGATGGACAGATGGACATTTTGACTCAAAATCAGGGACATCCACTAATATCAGGGATATTTGTGATGTTTAATTTCTTATGTAACAAAAATATATGTTTATATTTTCTGCTCTCCTACTTAAACTATATTCTAATGTATGTGATGATAGAAATTCGTAGTTGTCTGCTAAGAACAGCTATGTGTTATATGAGTGTTCCACTGTCTCAACTATGAAATGTTACAGTTGTGCTTTTGTGTTGTAACCACTGTGCTGACATGCAGTCAAGCTTACATGTTTTGGTTTACAAATATACAGCACATGGTGAAAGTCAAACTGTAGTTTAACAATCTTGTAATGTGGAAGTCCTGATCCATGTTATTACTCCACCCTGCACAGTCTGATTTTTTTTTTAACAGCAATTCCTCCATATAATCACAGCCAAGATGAATTAGCTAGGCAGGTATGCAACATGGTTCTAGTGTGAACATACAGCAGGTGAGAGTCACAGGTTTAGATTTCAGTTTCTCCAATCTGTGTTCATTAGGCTTCCGATATGTGAAGTATTGTGTGACACAGCAAAACATGAGTATGCAGATTCTGTAATGGTTTTCACTGTAAAAAGTAGAGAACATGAGCTGCTCACCATATTTCACTGTTATTTTGCACCTACATAGTCTTTTTCATTCATACATGCTATTTACTTGTTGCAGGTGATGAAGAACACATGGGGGGAGAGAGGTATGCTGACTACATTATCATTTTTTTTAACCTAGCATACATCTGATCATTGTCAGAGGACTGGCTTGTTTTACATTGCCTTGCATACTACTACTAATGCAAGACTACACAGCATGCATCTGTAAGTTAACTGCAATAGTCCTACAATCCCTGTGATTACCAGTATGTATTCATAACAAAAAAGTGTGCATATTATTTAGGAGCAGGCCATGTTTGCTAAAGGCAATGTTGTGAATTGTATACCACAATCTAGATGACAGTTATGTGTAACTGTCACAGTGCTTTTCCATTATGATGTTTCATTTATAGTTTAATAGTGTTGGATTGTTGTTTGTCAAGCAAGTGTTGCTACTCTTATTATACACAGCCTGCCTATTCACATACTGAATGAGTGTTTCCTATTTCAGTGTTCAGACCATTGTTAGCGGATTATATGTAGCATGCACTACAGTTCAATGTGGATAGTGCTGAGGCTTACAAGACTTGATGCTTTGATTGCAACACACATATATAGAGTTTAGGGACAGTTATGTCTTTGTTTACATCAGCTTTTTACACAATCAATGATTAGCACTACACTGTTTGTGGTTTTGCATTGACATATGTAACGTAATTGCTAAAAAATTATGTAGGTCATTGATACATAAGTAGACAAACAGTACTGCTTCTAAGACATATCCTATGGTTTTATATGTCACATGATGTCACTGAGATTATGATTGTCTGCTATTTCTAGGGTGTTGTGTTGCATTCCAAAGATTTGATGTTGTTGTGTCAGCCAAATACCATGTTGCATTGCTCATCTCATTTGCATATAGCTTTTATATTTCCCGACTGAATTGTCATCTCACTATATCTTCATTTTACAAAGTTGTTAATTGGTGGCTGTTCTCATGACTCATACTTGTACAGACACTTGGGTTACAATTGTGTGTGATTCACATATTCACACACTGACATAAATGTGCAAGGCACACATACAACATAAGAAACATGGAAATAATGATACTCTCTCAGACAGTCTGCTTAGCAATATAGTGAGGCATATTTCAATTGTTGCCAAGTATGTGTCCCAGTATTTCTGTTGTTAGTTTTACATTGGTTGAACAGTGTGGTAGCTGTTATATACCACAGTAATATAGCATGTTTGTCTTCATATGACATAATATCTGCATGTGCTGGCTATGTGTATGCTCGTCATGCATAATGATGGCTGTTAAACAATTATTCAAATAATTGTAGGATTTCCCTACATGAGCTGTATTATACATGATGTTCTTCATGTTTTACTGTTGCAGTCATCACACTTGGGTTATCTACCTGCAGGTAGCCCTCAGTCTGCCCAAATACCAGAGTCTTGGGATTTCTGCATCGGATGCTGTCACTTCTTCCTTGATGTCAGCTCATCAGGGGTATAAAACAGGCAGCTGACACCATTACATCAGTCTTTCTTGCCGAGAAGGAGCCCAAAACAGAAGCAGTTTGCAAGTGCTGGTCGGCCACTACCTGAAATTTTCGTTTTTCGAGTTTCAAACCTGAAGTCTTCTAGAGCCAAGTACCCCATTGGGTTTTTTTTTTCTTGCTCTAACTGATGTCAGAAAAAGTTAACAATTGTCTTGCCTGTGGAAAGCAAGTACCTCACAGAGATTTTCATTCTTACTGCATCATCTGTTTAGGCCCAGAACATGACAACCTTCGCTGTCAGTTTTTTGCCTTGTTTAACACCTGAACCATTCGTCATCAGGCTATTTTTGTCTCTAAATTTTTTTGCTCTCATTCTCCGTATTCCAAAATGGCTTCAGTAAGCCATCTGACTACCGATCTTCTGAAAAAGTGCAAAGATAGAGACAGAGACAGACCGCATAGGTCAAAAACTGCCGATGATGCTTCCATTAAGCTAGTCGCCAGTCCGCCGGTACTCAGTAAGGCACCTTTGCAGCCCCTGATGCCCACTTCTACAGATGCGCAGGCCACTGCTGAGACCCATTTGGAGTCTAGTATGCCATGAGATGCTTCTTCAACTATGGAACCTGCGGATGTCTCTACCTTGGATGTGTCCGGAGCTGCTGTGCAGGCACCAGCTTCTGAGGGTGTATTCCGACCTACCAATATTCACAATAAATAGACAACTTCATTTTTAGCTAAAACTACCAAGTTTCTCAGACCCAGAGTATGTACTACTCCTAGAAAACCGACAACCAAAGTGCATGCTCAAGCTCCCATGCCTCAAAAACAAATGCTTAGAATGGCAGAAGGCCTTATCACCCTAATTAGGGGAAGCCAGCCTTCCCCTGCTAAGAGACCAAGAACTGAGTTTCTTTCTGATTCTACAGACCAGGAGTCCGATGACTCTGACCTTTCTTATTACCAGGACATACCCTTATCTACCTTTGAGGATTCAGATGCAGAGGAATCCGTTCCCTCTGCCTCCCCTGCAGAGGATTTTTCTTTTGGTGAAACCTTGCATACTTTAAGAGAGCATTTCCGCTGGGAATGCCAGGATTATCCTCAGTCCAAAAAGAGACTCAGAGAATTTTTAGAGTTGCCTCAGCGCAGACCCCTAGCTATACCCACTGTCCCTAGATGTTGTAGATGATGTCTTTATGGAATCCAGTCTTACTCCAGACACTTTACCAATGGCCCCTAGAAAACCTGACAGGTACTACATATTCTTACAAATTTCTCTTTAAGAATCCTACTACGGATCCAGAGACTATTTCCTAGGGGGCTTAAAGGTATTAAGGCTACTACAGTCAAAAACCTTACTCCTTCAGACAGGGATTCCAAAGCTTTAGACAGATGGGGTAAGAAGATATATACCTCTGCAACTCTTGTCATCAGGGCATTGAATTGCCAGTTTCATATGTTGAAGTACCAGCAACATATTATGGAACAAATTAAACAAAAATGGTGTTACTTCCAGATTGTGCAGAAAATAAAGCTTTACAAGAGTTAATGCATTCTGCAAACTAAGTTAGTAAGCATACTTTGCAGTGTGACTTTGTTGCCCTAGAAGCATCTTGCAGGGCTGCAGTCACTGGATCTGTACTGAGAAGGCATGCTTGGCTGAAGGAACAAACCTTGCCAGACCATGTCAAATCAAAATTACTAGATGCTCCTTTAAATCAGGACTGTTTGTTTGGCACCAAAGCAGAAGATGTTCTTAAAAAGATGGAAAAAAAGCTAAATCTATGCAAACTGTTAAAGAATTATTACAAGTGCAGCCACCTAGATTCAGTAGGCATTGGCCTACAAAAAACTGGTCCTTTCTAGCCCCTTCCAGGGCTTCTCAGTCCAAATCCAGGGGAACCAGACCATCAAGACTGCAGTCTCAGTGTATGCAGAGATCTAAACAATGGAGTGCTCCCACCTCACAAACAGGGAGTGGCAAGCCACCTCCTTATGGTAAAAGTTCACAATGACTTGTCAGTTATCCTTCCCAGCCCTGCCCACCTCCTTATGGTAAAAGTTCACAATGACTTGTCAATTATCCTTCCCAGCCCTGCCCATCTACTTGCGCCCCCCTAGGAGGAAAACTTGCCCTTCATGCCAAAAACTGGATGTCTGTTACTCAGGACCAATGGTTCTAAACATTGTATCCCAGGGGTACAGATTCTACTTCCATTCCCTGCCAACCCCAAGTGGGTTTCCAGACCTTTCTCCAAACCAGTGGGCAGAGGTTCAAAAGCAAGTACATTCCCTGCTCAATATCAGGGCCATTCAACCTGTTCCACTACAACAAAGGGGACAGGGTCTCTACTCCAGAATGTTCCTGGTGCCCAGAAAAGAGGGCTCTTGGTGGCCTATCCTGGATCTATCAATTCTCAACACTATTTCTGGTGGTCTCAAAATTCAAAATGCTAACCCTGCAACAGCTTCTCTCTATGCTAGCCAAGGATGCCTGGCTAGTCACCCTAGACTTAAAAGAAGCCTATCTGCACATCCCCATAAGGGAGTCTTGCAGGAGATATCTCTGCTTCAGTGCAGGCTCTATGCACTATCAGTTATCTTTACTTTCCTTTGACTTATCTACTGCACTCAGAGTATTCACAAAGTGCCTGGCTCCAGCCACTGCATACTGCAGGCAGAGAAATATCCAAATTTTCCTATACTTGGATGATTGCCTGATTCAGGCAGACAGTCAGGAATTGCTACTTCAACACCCGGCATTTGTAAAAAGACTCATCTTCATTGGGGTACACCATCAACAAAAATAAATTGCAACTGGTGCCTAGTCAGAAAATTGTATTCCTGGGAGCAAGCTTGAACACAACTTCTGAGATGGCCTTCCTCACTCCAGAAAAACAGATCTATTCGAACAATTACTTCAAAGACATGGCCACCAAAGCCCAGCTATCTGCAAGGAAAATACTGCAAGCCCTAGGGTTCATGGCCTCCTGCATTCTGCTAATTCCATATGCAAGACTGCATATGAGGAAACTTCAATGGTACTTAAAAAGTCTTTGGTGCCAACATTTTCAGGACCTGGAAACAGTCATTCCGATCATTCCTTGTCTAAGGGCAGAGTTCCTTTGTTGGGCAGAAGCATGCAACCACAACAAGGGACTGCCTTTCACTCAACCCCTTACCGCCCAAATCCTGACTACAGATGCATCAGACTATGCATGGGGGGCTCACACGGCAGGCAAATGCATTCAGGGAAAGTGGAACCCAGGATAAATTCTCTTACACATCAATCAAACAGAGATGTTAGCTGTACAGTATGCTCTGACAGCCTTCAAATACCTAATCCTTCCAGGACAGCTGCTGATAAAAACAGACAACACCACATTTATGTGGTACATAAACAAGTGGGGGGAACCCATTCTTACCCAGTCTGCAGATTAGCCATGGCCCTGTGGGACACAGCCTTGAGCAACCAAGTGCATCTGCTAGCTCAGTTCCTGCCAAGCAAACAGAATTCACTGGCAGACAACTTAAGCAGAAATCTCCTGGACCCACATGAGTGGAAATTGGAGCCCAACATCTTCAACCTTCTAATCTAGAGGTGGGGGACACCAGAGGTGGACTCTTTGCCTCCCCTGAGAACCACCAGTTGAGCAAATTTTGCACCAGGAACCTTCTCAGCAGGGCCTGGAAGGTGGATACCTTATCCTTCAAATGGGAAAACCTCTCAATTTATCCCTTTCCACCTCTGCCCCTCCTCTCAAAGGTACTACTCAAGATCAGACAGGACAGCCCAAGGGCAATTCTTACTGCCCTGGATTGGCCACACCAGCACTGGTACCCACTCTTACACAGTCTGACAACAGTGCCACCCTGGCACATTCATCAGACACCTTCCCTGCTGTCTCAACAGGAGGGACAGATTTTGCATCCACAGCTGCAAACCTTGCAACCTGGCTTATCCCCTGAATACTCCACCAGCAACCCTCAGCAAACAGGTGCTGGACACCATTCTTGAGTCCAGAAGGCCTAGTACTAGAAAATCCTATGCTGAAAAGTGGAAAAGATATTGCTGTTGGAGTCAGTCTCAAGGAAAGGACACAGCTGTGCCCTCCTTACCTCAAATCCTTGATTACCTAGCAGAGCTACTCCACAGAGGCCTATCCTTCTCCTCCATTAAGATTCATGCCTCTGCCATCTCAGCTCAATATAATACTGAGCCACCTCTATTCTCTCTTCCTCTTATCAAACAGTTTCTGAGAGGGGCTAACAACTTAAGGCCCCCTAGGAGAGCACCCATCCCTGCCTGGGACCTTAACTTTGTACTGGAAAAGCTCATGCTCCCCCTTTAGAACCTTAATCTTCAGCAGAGTTAAAATTCCTTTCTTGGAAAACAGCCTTGATTTTAGCCATAACCTCAGCTAGAAGACTGTCTGAGTTACAGGCACTAATGCCTGTGGAACCCTTCATTATTTTCCATGCTAACAGGGTTTCCCTCAGGACTAACCCATCCTTTATGCCTAAGGTGGTCTCCAGTGTTGCTCTAAACCAAGCCACCCATTTGCCAACCTTCTTCCCTAATCCTAAAAATAAAGGGGAGAGGATCCTGCACTCTTTGGATGTGCACAGACAGCTCAGGTTATACCTTGACAGGACTAAACCTTTCAGAAAATCTGACCAACTGCTAGTCAGCTTTGCTACAGGGGCTGAGGGCAAGGCCATTTCAAAGCAAACCATTTCCAAATGGATAGCACACTGCATCCATTTCTGCCAAAGCACCATGGAAAACCTACCCCACAGGGGATCAGAACACATTCCACTAGGGCTACTTCCACCTCTACAGCATTTCTCAGGGGAGTCCCTACCAGGGACATTCTGGAAGCTGCAACCTGGAGTTCTGTACACACCTTCACCAAGTATTACCACTTACCTATTTTTTTCTAAATCCAGAGCTGGATTTGTTACAGCAGTCTTACAAGGCCTGCTAGCCAGCCCTAACTCCTCTGGAATGCCTCCACCCTTCCTCAGCTTTGGGAATCAACCCAAGTGTGATGACTGCAACAGTGAAACATGAAGAACATAGTACAGTTGTGTACACTTACCATAAATGTAGATGTTCGAATGTATTCACTGGTTTCCCTCACTCCAGCCCCCTGTTTTTCTCTATCCTATCTACCTATCCTCTAAATGGCCATTTTTTATGGCAGAGGTATTTACTTTTTATTAGTGGTGTTCCACACCATATACTAGCTTCCTATTTGGGGGGCTCCTGACATCTGGGGCAAGAAAAACTGATGTAATGGCGTCAGCTGCCTGTTTTATACCCCTGACGACCTGACGTCATGGAAGAAGCAACAGCATCTGACTCAGAAATCCCAAGACTCTGGTATTCGGGCCAACTGAGGGCTACCTGCAGGCAGATAACCCAAGTGTGATGACTGCAACAGTGAATACACTCAAACATCTACATATATGGTAAGTGTACACAACTATACTTTATGTCATGGTCTGGAGTAACCTGTTGACATTATGTGATGGATATAGTGGGCCTGACATGAGTCTGTATTAAAATAATCCATAATTATAGATAATAGGACATAGGGAATACATTGTGTACATGAATATCTGCCCACTAGCCATGCTTGTTTTATTATATTCCTTATACATAATCCTTTTATGCCATATCATCTAAGAATGTTATTTTATGATGCCTGAAATGTACAGTGATACACCTTTCTTCTCATATGCAGAGATCGTGTTGATGCTATAGTTGTCAATGTCTGTTAGATTTTTTAAGTGCACATCAGTTTGTGTTTCATGACAGCCATGTTTTTCACAGGAATATGTAGCTTGATAGACATGTGGTTTTCATTGTTATGCTTTGCATTCAAGATCTAAGTTGCATATAGTGGTAGACTTGACAATGAGCATACCTTATTGTAATGTGCCAGAATGAAATTTCTTCTGCCTCGGAATTGTGTCATAGTTGGTATATGTATTCATATAGGTGCAGGTATGCATATTCTGCTATTTCTTTCTCACTCTGTGATTCACCTTGACAGAGCATGGGACCCGTGAACACTTACCCATGAGATGCCAGGGACGAGTATATGCCAGACCACTGCAAGAGTCCTTGAATGATGCTGATGAACATGATGGAGATGATGATGATGAGGAGGAGGAGGAAGGACCTGGACCTGCACATGCTGTCATTCCTGCTGCACGCCGGAGGAGACACCACCTACCACCACCAGCAGATGATTTCTGGGACCAGATCTGGGAGGTGATGACTGATGTCTTTTGGACACAAATGAGGGACCTGATGGGGAATTTCTTTCAGGATATGGTGCTAGCTATGCATGTTATGTCATGGCCTGGAGTAACCTGTTGACATTAGGTGATGGATATAGTGGAGATGACATTGGAAATAGCCTGGGAGATCATTTGCGATGTTCATTCCCATCAGGGTGGGCCCTCCAGACCATAAGTATTATCTGTGTGATCCACTTGTATACCACAGCTGCCATGGTGTTTGCCATATAACCAGTTGGACTATATAGGCACACTTGTGCATGCATAGCATATTGTTGCCATGTTATGTGATACTTGGCCAACCATACACTGCAGGTGTTATGTGACATTTTGGATTATTTTGCACTTGTTGCATGACACATATTACCACATTAGACATGCAGTCATTATGCCAATGTCCATGAGTTTCTAAACTTCATGCAAACAATGTTCTATCTGAGCAGGTGTGGTACTCATTACATGTGTGTGTATGTGTGTACTCATATTCATGCAGTGCAGCATATTGTTGTTATGGCCAATGCACTGTAGCTCTCTATGTCACAGTTATGCATTTTCCAGTTAATACTCTGCTGCTTATGCAAGATTTCCACTCTATATATATGTGTGAGATTGACAGCAACTTGCAAACAACATTTTGCCCATACTTAACAAATGACATAATGAGACGGGTATAAATTTGTTGGTTGCCATGTCATATGTGTTCAACATCAGTACAAGTCCTTGTCCCTGCACTTTGTGTGACACTTGTCCTGCTGTCACATGTTTGCCTTGTGTAAGGGATGTAGTGGCATTGATGGTGCCATTTTGTGTCATATAACTGTGTCTGTCATTTACGAGCAGTCTTACTTTACCGAATACATAGACCACCACTATGTCTTTCATGCATCATCTTAGTATTGCTGATTTATATAGCAACACTGAAATATGCCTTACTTGGCCTGTGTTACATTTCCACATGTACTGATAATTCACATGCATTCCCATATTCTGTCAAATGGTGTACACATGCACTGATTTATGTTCATGTTCCTGTACATATTGTAATCAATAGAGAAACCCCATCGTACCTTTGGAATGTGAACAGTCATTGAATCCATGTTCATGTGCTGTACTATTGTTCACAGGACTGTCCTTTGCTCGGTCATGCCCATGGTCAGTGATTATATATATATATATATATATATATATATATATATATATATATATATCACCAGAGGTAATTATTCCATATGTTGTTGTGCATTGGCATGGCACTATATATGTGTACACAGTACTGATTTTTAGCCTGTTTACCTATGCCTCTTGCTGTTAAATGATTGCACAATACTGTGTGTGTGTGTGTGTGTGTGTGTGTGTGTGTGTGTGTGTGTGTGTGTGAGTGATTTCTACATGGCCATGTTTCTTTCCGTCAGCAATACAGTCTGACCATGTGACATACATTCACCATTTACTTCAATGTAGCTTGGGATGACTTCAACACCACCCTGTATGGTATATACATACATTTGCAATGTGTCCCCTTACATAGTGTTGTCCTGCTTTATCGTTTGTCTACTTAGCTTTGCTTGAATGTCCTCCTTGATGTGGGCCTGTATTGTCCGCCTTCTTTTAAGTAATTCATGTACACAACCTGAAAGTATTTATATAGCATTTATCATATATTTCAAAACCTATATTATTCCATGCCATTGCTATGTGTATGTGTTTTGACATTGCTATCTGATAGTTTTCTGTTCAGCCAGTACAGGTCTATTCTGTTCTCTGTTGGTCTTCTCCAGCATTTCATTTGCTCATACATGCTGTTGTTTGACTTACACTTGCACTGCTGACAAACTACCTGGATATTGGATTCAGTATTCAGTGTGTACTGTGATCACTGTTTATTACCCTACATCATACACCTGCCATTAGTCATGCACATTCAAATATGACTATAACACAGTTTGCAATATGTCATAACAGGGTCTATATTATAAGATCAGTGGTTGAAAACATCGAACACCATATGGTCGACGTCTTCAAACATCAAACTTATAAAAACAACAAAAAAAAAAAAGAAAAAAAGAAAAAAGTAGCCTAACAGGTTTAAGCAGGGGGCAAGCCACCCTGCACCCCCCACACCCCCCGCTACTTAAATATACCAACTCTGAGACCGCACTACATTACATTAAATGGAAATCTCCCCTTACGGAGATTTCCGTTTACAGGTTTACAGAGGGTTGGGAGGGTGGCTTAATGGTTAAGGTGTTTGCCTTACAAACACAACGTGCAGGGTTTGAGTCTCACAAGGGATAATTGGCTAAGCTTAAAATGGCTCGCAAGGGAAGTTAGCTTAGTACTAATCTATGAACCTAATCTATGAACCTAATTTGATTTTGTGCGCTTTCGCTATTCTCGTGTCGACAATATCAGCTTCGATATTGTCGGCTTTTGAGAATATAATATAGACCCGTCATAACATAATAGTGCATAGGTATATATGTATTTCTGAATTTCACCATGGCTGGTATGCATTTCCACCCTGTTTGTCAACTTTCCATTGCCCCATGTTGTAGAGTGTGCCGTCTGTGTACCTTACCTTTCCTTACTGTTTATTTCTGACCGTTTGCTGTCATGTCTTATGATATTTGTTATATGTGTATAACTGTTGTTTTGCCCTTCTCCTCATCTTTCCCTGTCTTTTCCTTTCCTTCTATTCTATCAACAACAACAAAAAATGTCCATGTCCCTCTGACTGCACCTCAGACTTTTCTGTTCCAACATACTTCTTGTATGTTGCTCTTCTTCATCAATATCTCACACCTGCTTCTATGTCTCCCTGTTTCCTTGGGTGTGTGCATTACTTGAGTTTCTCAAACATGTCCTGCACCTATTATTAGATACTGTTAGCTCAGGTGAAGTGGCCATGATTGCCCTTGCCTTTATTAATTTTTCTTATTAGAAATTTTATGTATTCCATTAGAATCCATAATTTCCAGCTCTTGCATTTTACTGTTATCTGTGGGCTTATTGGAGGGATTTCTGAAGATATGTATCACTTTCAAATGTCATGCAGCTTGATCGGGATTGAATAATTTCCATAGCTTTGTTAATGAAAATCAAGCTTTATGAGACACTTTTCATGAATTATGGAGTGGCTGTGACTGCTTGACAGTTTGCTGATGCTGTTGGTTAATTCTGTTTTTCACCAACATATTTTAAGTTCACTGAGGCATATTTCTATATTGCAGACTTATCTTCAACTTTTGCACTGATATTGGTGAAATGCACTGGATTTTGCTAACATTACGGAATCCAGTCCCCAGTGTTTTGTACTCTTGTATGTTGGTGGGGAAGACACTAAAAAGACAGTTATATGTTACTTTCCTTGAAATGGAGAAATATAAAAATAGTATTACTAAGAGATACATTCAATAACTATTGCAAAAGCAGAAGAATGTCTAAATTATTTTGCATGTATTCTTTATATGAGCCCAGATACATATGAAGACCATAGATGCACATGGTCGTGAGCAGAAGAACAGATCCAAAGAATGAATGCTGAGCTCTTGCATTCCATGAGTGAAATGATAATTTGAAACAAAAAATAATGAAATAAAGGACAGTTTTTAAAAGAAACATTTGTGACCTTGTCAAAAGCTACTTATGTGTGCAATCCAACTGAAGCTACTACTACACAAGTAGGTAATCAGACTACAGACCATTACAAGTCTAGCTAATAACCCATATTCAAATGTTTCCTTCAGCCTCAAGGAGGGCAATACAAAATAGGCCAGCATGGAATTTAAGGCTTCCCATACAATTAACAAGGTTTTCCTTGAAGGTGGCAAGAATCCTGCTCCACTTGTCATGTAGTAGAAGTTTGTTCCAGAGGTACGAGATACATTGGGATATGAGTCTATCACTCCAAAGTATTTTATTTATTTGTTGATGATTTATTTTCTTTAACCTGGTATTTGGACAATCAAAGGTAACCCACAGGTGGGCACTCTTGTAATTCCAATCCAAATTGGCCATATACAGTTGGATCTGAAGAAGTCTATAAGGTCAAAAGCACTAGCCCAGTCAACAAATGTAAAATCAAATAAAATAAAATAAATAAATAAACTTATCCCAGTAAAACCTTTAAATGGAAAGATCAGGAGTCAGTTTCTTTTTGAAAAAGGAGGATTTAGAACTGGATCTATTTTGTTTTTAGGAATATATTTATTCAGATGAAAAGATTGCTCTAAATACTTGAACTCCAGACAATCCTGTATTGGAATTTTAAATTGGTATCTGAGGAATCATACATACATACATTCATACAAATATTTCAAGCACAGGCATTAATGCTCTTCTAGCTTGCCAATATACCAAAACACTTGTTCCCATAATATGTATCCGGGCTGTTCTTAAAAATATCTAAACTAGTACTTGCTTTATAGGTTCATATGTAGGTACTAGGCTATCTGCCTGAGGGCATTTATAAGCCTAGCCAGAGTGTCTCAGCTTTCACCACCCCATTGATTAATTAACTGAGCCTCTGTCAAGAAGAGCCAATGAAGTGATCCCAGGGGTGTATTTTCTGTTACCCATCGACTCGTCAAGGTTTCTCTTGAAGAGTGTTAGTGAGGGGCTCTGCCTAATGTAGTTAGAAATTTTGTTCCAAAGCATGGGGAGACTCTGTGACAGGAATCTATCACTCCAGCATGTTCTATTTATTGTTGTGGCGAGGTTTAGCTCACTAGAGCGATTGGCTCTCAGTGACTTGGATTTCTTTATTTGGAGCATGTCCATCAATTCTGAGTTGGACATGGCTTTGTAAGTCAGGCAGAGATCACCTCTGAGTAAGCGATATGCCACTGAGTACAGCCGGAGTTTTTCCAGTCGGGCTGCATAGGACATATGTTTGAGGCCAGTAATCCTCTTGGTGAGGCACTTTTGTGGTCTTTCCAGCTGTTGGAAGTGTCTTGTGAGGTACATCCTAAATGGGGCATTGTACTCTATGATGGGACTGATGAGTGATGAGTAGAGGGGCACTATAACCTCTTTATTTCTAAGTGCGAACCCTTTAGTAATTAGATGGACTACATAGAAGGATTTCCTAACTAATTTGGCAATATGATTGTCAAAGGAAAGATTACTATCTACCTGGGTCCCCATATCTCTTATTACCTCTTCTGTATTAAGGGGGCTGCCACCTATGTGGTAATTCATGGGTGTTTTGTTTCTCCCAAACGGGATGACTATGCATTTTTTGGCATTTAGCTTGAGACCATGACTTTGACACCAGGTGTCCGTCTCAGTAAGGCCCTTTTGGAGAATGTCTGTGTCAGCTGGAGAGTCAATTATGGCTCCCCATTTTGTAGTCATTGGCAAACTTGGTTAGCCATTGTCCACCTGTGTTTGTCTGTACTTTTGAGAAGTATATGCTGAACAGTAGCGGTCCCAGGACCGAGCCTTGTGGGACACCACTTGTGACTGGTTTAGAGTCGGACCTGGAGCCCGCTATTCTTACCGTGTGAGTTCTGTCTGTAAGCCAGTTGGCAACCCATCTCGAGACATAGGGGTTTAAGTTCAGGCTGGTGAGTTTTTCTATAATTCCCGAGTGGGGAATGGTGTCAAAAGCCTTGGTGAGGTCAAGGTAGACTGTGTGAACCACCTTTCCCCTCATCTATGGCCTTGGTGACTGTCTTGAAGAAGTCAACCAGGTTTAGTAGGCATGATCTGCCCTTAACAAAGCCGAACTGGGCCAGGTCAAGTCTTTGGAGGTTCCCAATGTCTTTGTTAATGAGTTCCATGATGATGCGCTCCACAGCCTTGCAGACCAGGCTAGTCAGGCTTATGGGGCAATAGTTACCAGGGTCAGTTGTGGCCCCTCCTTTGTGGAACGGAATAACCATTGCTGTGCACCATTCTATGGGCATGTAGCCTGTGGAGAGGCTGAGGTTGAACAGTGTGTTTAGGTGGGGGGTTAGTTTGTTCTGTAGTTCGTGCAAGATGTAGCCTGGGACACCATCTGGCCCCATTGATGCTGTGCTTTTGGCTTTTGAAAGGGCTGTTTTCACCTGTGCGTCTGTGATTTCCAGGACACTACACTTTTCCGGTATTGTTGTGGGCCCTTTTGGGGGTGGGGGAATTTGCACTGAATCTATCTGCCAGGATGTTGGCAATATCAGTAGGCTCAGTATATTTTGTGCTATTTTGCACTAGCTCAGAGCATATCTGCGAGTTGCCACTTAGATTCTTGACATAGCTAAAGAAGGCTTTGTGGTTATCTTTCAAATCCTTGGCTATTTTTCTTTTGAAGTTAGCCTTGGATGATTTTATGAGAGACCTTAGTTTCTTACTGATACTGATCAGGCATGTCTTTCCTTCTTGGGATTTGCTTTTGTTCTGAACTTGTTTCCTCCTTCTATTGTATAGCCTGTTTATGGCAGGGGTCCACCAGACAGGTTTCCTTCTCTTAGGGGAGTGAGTCTTGGTTTTGCTAGGGATGGCACTATCCATGCATCCTTGTAGGTGCTCATAGAATGCATTTGTAAAGGTTCCTGCATCTTGGACACTGTTATCCTTTAGCGTGGGGGCTGTGAAACTTACCACCTCTGTCTTAAGTAAGGTGACGTTTGCTATAGAAACATTTTTCACTGTGGTTTCCTTGGTTGGGGGTGGTGGTGTGGTGTGGACATCCAGAGTGATTAGTTTATGGTCTGATCTAACCAGTGATGGGTTGATCTCCGGTGCACAACACCTGTCACCCATGTTGGTGATGACCAGGTCCAATATGTTTTCACCTAATGTAAGGGAGTTTTTCAGCTGATCTAGGGCATTTGAGTTGATAAATTCCAGGAAGCGCTGGACCTGGGAGTTTGTACTTGAGTAGTTTTCCCAGTTAATGGTAGGGTAATTGAAATCGCCCAATACCAGGGTGTTTGGTAGGACCTTCATGTTTTACAGTGTCTCCAGAAAGGCAGAGTGGTGGTCCTGGGTCATGGAGGGTGATCTGTAGCAGGCCACAATTTGCATTGGAGATTTGCTTGATGTTAGTTGCACATGGATGATCTCAGAGGTATCATGCTGCGCCACTAACATGGAGGTGTAGGTATCCTTGATGAATATGGATACACCCCTTCCTTTTGTGTTTCGGTCCATGTTCTGTGGCCAAAATGTGTGGTATGAGTTGTAGCCCAGTAGTGCTGGGGTGCTCTGTGGAGCCTTGAACCAGGTTTCAGTTACTGCACAGATGTCGATGTTCTCCATACTGAGGAGTGCTTCGAGCGCATGCATTTTGAGATTTAAACTCCTAGCGTTGAGTAGCATAACCCTCATTTTTTTATTTGTGCTGTTTACGGAGGTGGGTTTGACTTTTGAGCCTTGCCTAAAAATGGCACTATGGCGGCAGCAAGAGCCTTGGCCAGTATTCAAAAGCCTAGGGGTGACAGGTGCAAGCCGTCTTTTGCGAAGCAACAAGACTTGTCGAGCATGTCGTCCCAGGCTGACAACCAGTGAATCCCCTTTGAATGACACCAGAAGCTTAGCCAATTGTTGAAATTGATTATTTTTTCTTTATACTGCGGTATCATTCTTGGTGAGGGCAGGATGCTACTCAGGGTCAGGGTCATACCTGCCTGGGCTACATGATCAGACAGCTCTTCCATGTCTCTTTTCATGTAGTCCAGGGAGGTACATCTCAGGTCATTCACACCAACATGAACAATGACAGAGTCATATTTGTACTTGTTCTGCAGTGACCTGAGTGCTTGTGTTATGTGGCAGATTCTGGCTCCAGACAGGCAGCTTACAGTAACCTTCTCCTTGTCCAGCCTAGTAAGTGGGATGTCAGTGTGCCTGACTATAGAGTCGCCTATTACTAGTGTGTTAGGTATGTTATTTCCCCTTAAGGGCTGTGATTGTGCGGCACACTGATTTTGTGTTTTATGTGTTGTCTGGTTTGTGACAGGAGGTACAGGTTTTTTGGGTGTCTGCTTTGGAGGTCTCTGATGCTTTAGCAGGTTTTTAATGTAATGTAATTTAATGTAATTTGGTAGTCTGTTCCATGCATCAGCTACTCTGTCAGAGAACCAATTAGTACACTTCTCATTCCTATAGAATCTCCTACATAGGTTGTCTGATGATACTCTAGTACCTTTTGTTAACCCCAAACATTCCCAGAGGTAGTTGTCACTAAATGACCTATATACCTGAATAAGATCTCCTCTTAGATATCTGTAAGAGACACTGTACAAGTTCAGATGTTTTAGTCTTTCATAATAACTTAAATTTTCACATCCATGGATACTCTTGGTATATTTCCATTGTACTCTTTCCAGTTTACTCATGCTTGTTTTCTTATAGAGTTTCCATATTGTAGTAACTGAAACAGTAGTCAGGATACACCACGAGAAGTCCGTTAATAAAAAAGCTTCTTTATTCCATAAAAACAGAGATAAGCGCTTTCGTGTGCTTAATGCACGCTTCTTCAGATCAGATTCAGAGTTTCCATATTGTTATAACATACTCAAGTATGGGTCTAATGTAACTAACAAATAATGACCTGTGAAGAAACAGAAGGTAAAATATGGTCAAACCTTCCGTGGCTAATAAGGCCAGATAAAAATCTATGGAGTGCAAAAACAATTGTGAGTTAACGGAAGAATGAATGACAACTCCCAATGTATAGTCATCTGCAGGCTTAGATAACTATAGGCCAGGACATTCTGCCCAAAGATCTGAGAAACAGATGCCAGCAATGAGTCCTGTGGTACATCACTGGTACCTATTTTGCTTTCAGAAGTGGTACCTATGACACTAACCACATGGGTTCTGTCAGATAACCAGTTAGCTATGCACTGTACAACATAAGCATTTGATTTACCATACTGTCGACAGTGCTTGCATGGGGAATAAAGTCAAAGGCCTTGGCCAAGTCCAGGTATGGTGTATGCAATAAACAGCTACTATATACAGCTTCTGCGACTTTTTCAAAGAAATTAATGAGGCACAACCTTCCTTTGACAAAGCTGTACTGATAAGGGTCAAAAGTTAACAGATTTTTAATGTCCAAATGAATCAGGCCTGGATAATGAATTGTATAGCTTTACATATGAGTTAAGTGAGATTAATGGGTCTGTAGTTATTAGAGAAAGCTGTTGGACCATCCCAGTGCAGTGGCATTGCAATGGAAGTTTTCCAGACTTCAATAATGTAACCAGTGTGGGAGGCTTAGATTAATGAAGTTTAAGTGGGGTTCAGATAGGTCATGCTTGGCTGTGATAATCAGGCAACTTGAAATGTTATCTGTGCCCATGTATGAGATATTGTTAGCATTTCATAGGGCTGACAGGACCTTTTTCGTAATAATCAAAGGGGTTAATTGTGGTTGTGGAATCTGTTGAATACTGATAACTGTGGGTGGAGTACAATTTGGCATCTATATTACATAATCAAACTTTTAAAAGTTCGAACTTCATATGGTCAACACCATATGATTGAACTTTTAAGAGTTCAAAAATGTAATAAAAAATATAATCCAAAGAAAAAACCTACCTGAATGATTTAAGTAGGGGAGCAAGCCCCCCTGCACCCCCACACCCCTCACTCTTTAAATATACCAACTCTGAGATCACACTACAGTGCAGAAAAGGGAAATCTTCCCATTCCACACTGTACGGAGATCTCCATTGTAATGTTCAAACTTTTAAATGTTCAATCATATGGTATGACGTTCAAACATTTAAAAGTTCTACAATGTCATATAGACCCTACAATTTGTACTAATGCTGTCATTTGGGATATTAACTGTTTCTTTTGGGTCAGAGTAGTCTGTATTATTGTGGACCAACTCTGAATATTGTTGAGTGATAGTTATTACTTCCTGTCATACTTAAATAAAGATTTGTAGTTATTTTTGGTTTTAGTGACTATTTTAAATGCATATTCACCTTTGTATTTCCTAAAGAGTCACTTAAACTCTTTACTAGTTTGCTTAAGTGTGCTCCAAATATAAGTAGAATAAGGCATCCTATAAGCATAAAGTAATTTCTTTCTTATGTTATACAATTTATTTATCTGAGCATTTCACTGCAGGGATTTGTTTTTAAATTTCTTAGGATATTGGGTGTGGATAGAAACTGTGTTATAAATACAGCTATTTAAATGGGAGTAGAACTCAGAGACATAGGCAACAAATATAGAACTAGGATCCAGTCTAGGAGGGTTGCAGCAGTGTTTATTTAGGTCATCAAGTCACTGAAGAAGGTTGGATTTTGAGAAGTCCCTAAACAGAAAGGTATTTGCAGGGGGGGTACCACCAGTTTTAAAGGACAAGATAATTCATTTATGATCTGCTTTATCAATGGAAGATTATCTATATGAAGGTGTACAAGAAGTGGCCATATTTCTGAGGGTAATATCAAGGTTATTGGGGCCTGTATTAGGATTGTTAACTAAATGTACAAAGGCATTAGCATTGATGATGGCATAGAAGTATTGGGCTTGCCAACCACTGACAGTTAGGGTCAGATAGTTTATTAATGGATAATGGAAGTCCCCCAATTGAAAGATGTCAGCTTAAATGGAGATTTCAGCTAAGTGTTAAGATAGCTATCATACTAAAAAGAGGACACAGTGGGTGTTTAGTAGCTAGCTATGAAGTGGTGATGTGGACATATAGGAGTTACAATGTAGTGACCAGCAAAATTTGTCATGAGGTAATGATATCCTTGACAAACACTCATGCTTCCTTATAATTGTCAGTAGGTCTGAAGAAAAGGTATACAATACACCCAGGAATAAAGGGAGTGCTTTCATTGTTTTGAAACCATGTCTCTATAGCTACACATATTTCAATGTGTTGAAGTTAAAAGAGAATCTCAAGTTCAGAATTATTATTTTTTAGACTTCTGGTATTGAATAGAGTCCCTTTAATGTGTTTTAAATAAGAATTTACTAGGTTGGAATGTCGAGCAAATGAACCATGACTAAAAAAGCACTACAGGGGCAGCAAAAGCTTTAGCCAGAATGTGAAAACATTAGAAAAAAAGAGGTGCATACTATCCTAGGCAAAGTAGCAAGGCTTACCAGCCATCATTTCCAAAGCTGACATATACTGGGCCTCTCTAGAATGTCAGCAGCTACATAGTCAATCATTTAAGCTGATTATCTTGTCTTTGAATCTCACCATTATTCTAGCTGATGGCAAATACCACTAAAGCCCAGTGTATTTCCTGCCTCAGATACATACATAGCAACTTAAGTCATATCCTTCCACATGTCCTTCTGCATCTTCCTTTGGGTAGAACATCGAAGGTTATTTATTGTCCTACATGAACCACCGCAGGTCATAATTGTATTGGTGAAAATGAAGGGTTCTAGCAGCACTAATTACATGTTGAATCCTGGCTCAAGAAAGATGGATAACTGTCACTGTATTCTTATGCAGACAGAACTATTTGGAAAAAAATCTATACATTTAATATAAAATGTGAATCACATAAGGCAAAAATTAAAACAAAGTCAGGATTAATTGTTAAAGTATTGAATATAAAAGATACAGTCATGATTCAATGTATTGTAGGAAGAAAAGTATCAAAGTTACAGATACTAGCATCATTTCTATTCAGATTTGCAGTAGGTATTGCTATCAATATAAAATGAAAAGTTGTTCTGCTTTTATTCAGGTCTGCAAAATCTGTACTAGAAAAAAAGCATTTGCACGTTGTTGAACATAAATATGATAATGCACTTTTTATCATGCATATCGATGTAGGAATGGATTGTCCACGTTTGATTAGCATCATGGAAGGGCTTGGTGGTGAGAATGGACTTGAGTAACAGAAACCAGCTTGTCCATTCTGGAGGGATGCAGCTAGACCAAGCGCATTAACAATATCTACCAGTGGGTGAGTGAACACCAATGAAAGAGGATGGCAGGCTTGCTAAAGCAGTACAAGTGCTGCTACATTCATGTGGTAGATATGTGGGACCTCACATGCTCACCCCAAGTAAAGCATACTTTGTAAGTCCACATCTGCCTACTAGACAGTGGTTAAAAGAAATGTGGTGGTTACTTCTAAAGGAGAAGAAACTAGCCTGTTGCTTAACACTTGAATCTCACTTCCTAACTGATGAATGGAATGATTAGGCTCCTAGGTGGAAGAAGCAGCATTGTAGTGCTGTCACATAGTCTGGTAACACTGGTCTTTCACCCCTGAAAGGAATGAATGAACAGAAGAGGCACCAGAAGTGAAGCCAATGTACAACTCCTGTATATGGACTACAAGAAAGAAAAGAAAATTTTTAAAGGAGTGAAAGGCTGATTGTTAGAAGATAATGCTGTGAATTAATGGAGATAACATGGAATTTAATGAAATACACAGTGAAATATCATGCCATAACATGAGTGCATGATATTTCATCTAATTTCCTTTTCATCTAATCACAAATCTAAATAAAATTTAATTGAAAATGTGTTTCATCTAAAGCACATTTAATTGAATCGTATTTCATAGAAAATTTCATATACAACAAATACTCCTTCAAACTTTTTTTCAGGGGACCAAGACACCTGCACCCACTTACTTAAATATACCAACTCCGCATTTACACAATTGTGCAGAAAATAGAAAATATCACACATGGTAAGCCACTGCTGGTGCACGAACATACTTCTAGAGATGGGGAGCAACATAAGTGTGGGCACTGGCAAGGTACAAATGGTGTTTTAGACCAATTTACTTTGTAATTGCTATTATCATAAGATCCTTAAGCCCCACCAGTGGTGATTGTCTATAGCCTTATACAGGTTTCTATAAATTGTGATTGAACCAAATATATTTTAGATTAAATGTGTTTTCAGTTATTTTTTTCAGTGATTTATGATTAGATGAAAAAGCAGTTAGATAAAATTAAATTAACTTCAGAATATACCCTCAAAGCTTTCAGGTTAAGAATAATTGAGAGAGAGAGAGAGAGAGAGAGGGAGAGAGAGAGTTGCATATGTTTTGTTGTCCTATACTGGCCACAATGTGGCACTGCCAAGTAAATAAAAAATGATTATGTGTCTGTATAGCAATTAATATGTTCAGCCTTCTTTTTCAAATAGTTGCACCTGAAGTTGATATCCTAATATTTTGTGTTGTGTGGCTTTTGGGAAACTTGGAATGGCAAAATGAATTTACAGTGTAAACAAACATATGGGTAGAGAATCAATCAATTACACTGTCCAGGTAACACTGCAGATACCTGCATAGTCATAGCAAGGATATCCTGAATGACCGTGCTGAATTGTTCATAGGCTTAGGAAGACTGCCAGAAGAATGACTCCTAAAATAAAACTTGATGCAAGGTGACATGTAATTTTCAGGAGTAAAGTAGCACAGAGGCAGAAAAAATCAAATTGAATGATTAGATGCTATTATGATACAATCATTTCCAAAAGAATGGCTTTTATAGTGTGTTTACTGTTGTAAAGAAAGTCAGAATAATTGCATTGTACTGATCCTCAAGACTTAACAAAGTGATTAACAAAGAAAATTACTTAAGATAATGAAGTGGTTTCAAGAATGCTAAATGCCAAGTTTTTCTTAGCACTAGATAAAATAGGGTATTCTAGCAGCTAAGGATGGAAGAGCAAACTTTTCAAACTGTGTGCATGTAATATTCCATTAGGAAAGTACAAATTTCTTAGAAGTCCATTATTTTTCAGTGCCACAGATATCCCCAGAGAGCTGTTGCCTAAGTACTCAGAGGCTTAAAAGGTATATAATCATACTCACAAATGTTCTGCTAGTGTGTAGTCAAATAACGAAAGCATATTTGTAAATGATCTGTTAGTGTGGACTCAAATCCCAAGTTATGTATATAGTAAGATATTAATAATGCTATTGAACAGATTGTCAACAAAATTTTACATTAAACGCAAATGTAAAATAGGATTGTCTTGCCTGAAATAGATGGATCATATTTTAACTAAATGCTTTGAAAGCTAATCCAGAGAAAGTAAGAATGCACACAAATGTATAATTGCCAAGGCCAGAAGGTGAACAAACATAACTGAGGATTTTAGGAAGGATTAAGTATCTTGCAGATTGTGTACCTAATATATCTGAAATAACTAGATCTAATATAACTCTTGGGTTTACTAGAAACACTAAACAGGTAATGCAAGAAAGAAATAAAGCATGAAAGAAATGGTATAAAGCATGACAAGAAGGGTATAAAGTCAAAACTGAAACCACCTACCAGGTATATGGACAGCAACAAAATCTCTCCAAGAAACTCATCCAAACTGACAAAACAACTTTCATTCAGCTTCAAAATAGTAATCTTTCTAACCCGGAAGGTTATTGGGCAACCATAAACACATTCCCAAAACCTGGAAAATTTACATAGTCAAATCCCCTATAAAATGAACCAAATTAATATACGACTCAAAAGTTCAACTCCCACTTTCCTGAAATAACATCCATAGCAGTAAAGAATCTAACAGATGACTAGTTAGATACCCTTCAGTACATTCAGAATAATACCTCAAAATTTTCTCCTCAACTAATGCCAACTAAAACAGTACAAAAATGCTAATGCAACTGAAGCTTACAGCATTAGCAGCTGACCACCATCCTGCTAAATACTTCAAATCTGCCACAGATGCCATCCCCTACCCCTACTGATACTGTTCCACAGATCCATATTAAAATTTATGATGCAAACTATGGAAAAAACACATACATTGTTCCACTACATAAAGAACAAAAATCAGTGGAATTATCTGCCTATTTACTAATCATCATACTCTCTACCTTGTCAATAATGCTTGGAAATTTTATAAATTAACAACTACTGAAGTATCTCACTGATAACAGCCTACTTTCTTCCGCCCAGTACAGCTTTTGTCCTTCATGTGGCACCACTACAGCTCTTTTCTCCTTCCCCAACACAGTATATCAACCTTGAGACAAAGGTAAACTCATCTCTTCCATATTCCTGATCTATGAAAAGCATTTGATACAGTCTCCTATACTACATTTCTACAAACATTACTCTTGCTTGGTCTCTCCCCTCTACCCTAATATGGTTTAAAAATTGTCTCTTAAACAGGACACAATGTGACAGATGGCAAACATGCTACTGATCCTGCCTACCCATAGGTGTCCCTAAGGGCTCAATCCTAGGTCCTCTCCTCTTCAGTATTTTATTTATTTATCCCTTGCTGACCAGGTTAGTGGCCTATTTTTAGGGCATACTTGAGGTGTTATTGACACTACCAGGGGAAATTTGGCCACGGTAACAAGGAGCCTTCCCTGTTATTTTCAATAGGTACCATGGGATCTTTTACATCCACCTGAGCTACCACCAACTGAAGTAGTTGTGACCTCTGTTTAATGTCTTATCCAATGGCTGGCCACACCCCCTCCCAATCCTGCACTACAGTATCAGCAGTTAAATCACCTGGAGAGGGAATAGAGCCCACAGCCTTCTAGTCTTCTGGCACTAAAGGCAAGTATGCTACCTGTTACACCATTAACACTGCATTTGTTTTTGTTAATAATTATAATTATTATTACTGTCCTAAACAAACTCTATACTCCAATGGTATAATGCTCCCTGGTTCATTATGGAGACACTTCCACCCTATTCTTCTCAGTTTTACACATGCCATCATTGCAAACTATTACACAACAGTCCTACTCCCCCACCAAATCTTTTCTTAAAAACTCTAATCTTCTGCTGAACCCAAACAAAACAAAAATTCTGCTTTTAATCCAAAAACAATACCCTGATCACAAGAATACCTTTTCTTATTATCCACACAATAAACTAGTCTTGAGGATGCCACTATATTACTTGGTGTCACCACAGATGATAATCTAAAATTTGACTTACACATCCAAAATACCATCAAAAAGGCCCATATATAACTAGGTCTGCTCTACAAAGCATTTCTCTACATTCCCTTGCAATCTAGAAAGGCCACTGTTCTATCATATATATTGTCTGCTCTCTTCTGCCCTTCTACTCACAAACCTCAACACCTTCCCTTTTAACAAAGCTGGAACAAAGTTATAATTAACAGCAAAATTTGCAACCCACCTTCTAAATAAAACTCACCATTACCTAGTATTCAAACAACTAAACTGGTTGGAATTCCCCAAGTATCAACAATCCAATCATCTTAAACAAACCCCAAAGTAAGCTTCATCACCCAAACAAATGTCCAGCACTGAAGGCTGTAAAGCTGTCATACTCCCCATCTAGATCTTTCAGCTCTAAGGACACACATCTTGCCAAGTCCACAGACCAAACAATAAATTGGAAGCAATGTATTCCTTGTATGTATCCAAATGTTGGAATACTCTCCCATAAGACCTAAGACATGATAAATCCAAAATACTTCAAAGCCAACCTTAGGGCCTACCTCTTGGATTCCAGTCTATGTTCCTGCCACTTTTCTCCTGGCTAAACATTATTACAACTCTATCCGTCTGTCCTCTATCTGTAGTGCCCTTTAGGTTTCTTGCATAATCTAAACTGCTGAACTTTCTTCAGAAGTCTCAATAGCTTAGCCTCATCTGGAAATTCTTACCAAACAATCTGTTATCTAAAAGCAATGCATTACACATATTCTGTTGCACTTTTTGTATCTTGTATTTGATATTTAATATTTGCTATTTTTGCATTGTATTGTATTGTATGACAGCTTGTAAGATTTGCTAACTGTAGAGCTTTTCTCCCTGGGTCTTCACTGAAAAGGGGCCTGAAACTGTCCAGTCAGACTTTCTCAGTAAACAAATGCTAAAAATAAATAAATACATACATACATACATACAGACATACATACATAAATTAATAAATAAATCTACTTCAAAGAAATCTGTTAGAGCACAACGTACTCTGGGAATGGAGCTAAAACCCACACAAGAGTTTTGAAATCCTCAAAAAACTAATTAATAGATCTACAGTGCAAAAGTACTATGATGTGAATAAGCCATCTGAGTTGCAAATGTCAGACAGAATGGTTTATCTCTTATCCTACAAGACAACAGCATTTACAGGTACACAAAACAGATATTCTCGGATAAAATGGAACTGTTGCTGATAGTTTATGGATGTGAAAAATTCAATGCATATACCTTTAGTAAAGAAGATGAAATGTAACCAGAACTCAGACACTTGCAATGCTCAAATAATTTTGAACAAAGCACCTCCTACACAGCAGAGAATTTTCTTTAATCAACAGCACTATAATCTGGAAGTGATATACAGAAGATGCAGGGAAATGCACATAGCAAATATGTTGAGAATGGAGGATTTGCAAGAGCTGCATGCACCATTCTTAGAGGAGAAACTAGAGATTTTTTGGGTATTGCAGTGGTTACTAAAGACAAAAGGAAATGTAGGAAAATTAATAAGTGTACTGACACGAATTTAGTATTATAGCTACTGAAAGATGTTATTGAGAATGGCCTGCACAGCATTCATCATCAAGGAAATAAACTTAGCCTTGTTTTTCTTTTAGAGAAGAAATAAGTTTTGTTTAAGTCTATGTTCAAAGCTGACAAATAATGCTTTGTCAACTAACAAAAGAAAAACAAATGTGTTGATATGGCTATGTAAATATTAACTGAACAGTATGTGTTATAAATATGTAAAAAGGAACTGTATAGCTTGCTGTAAACCACTTTTTTAAGCTAATATGATTATGTCTCCATGTAAACCATAATATGATGTAAACATTTTAAATGCAAATCGTATTGACTTTGGGGCTTTTCTCCACCGGACTTTGTTGAAAAGGGGCTTCTAGACCAGCCAGACTATCCTGGTCAACAAATGGAAATAAATAAATACATAAACAAACAAAAATATTCAAATAAATAAAAATACTTGTGAGTACACATGAAGAGCATTTAGGAATCATAAGGTGCAAGGAAAGAACAAGAGATACAATGTTTATTCATGTACATCAGCTCATAGAGAACAGGTATCTGCAGTGCATGTCAGATAATCAACATGAAGAAATGATAGCATACCACATTCCAGAGTGGGTCCAGATGTATTCCATTTCAGAGAAGCCATGTGTCTTACATGTATGGGCCATTATTACATGTGGCCTGAAATACTCAGTCTAACAGGCAAAACTAAAAGTGTAATTAATATGTTAAAGTTTCACAAGATAAAGGTTACCTAATGTTTCAGTGACTGACAATAGTCTGCAATTTATAGGTCAGGAATTGGAACTAAGAGGATTTGTGAATGAGTGAGAGTTTACATATAAACCAAGTCCACGCTATCCTTTATTAAATGGGCAAGTGGGAAAGTCTGTCCAAACTGTGAAGAATCTAATATGAAAGTTCTAAGCAAGTTTCATCATGCAGTTTTGGAATGTGGTATATTTTATTGCAGGGACACAGTCTCTAACCAGCTCAACTGCTGATGGGCAGCAGGTTGGAAAAAACAGGTTTCCTGTTCATAGGTGTGTATACTGGATTAACAACCACTAGGGTCTTTATAAGCCTAGCCATGCAACCCAAATATGATGCTCAAATTTGATTTATATAAATAGTGATTTACTGACTGTCTCTGTCCAGATCTGGAGTGAATTTCCTACTATCCATTCATTGGTCCAAGTTGCACTTAAAAAAAGATAGGGAGAAACTCTGCTTCACATAGATGAGGACCGTGTTCCAAAGAATGGGAATTCCATGAGAAACATATCTGCCTCACCAACATGTCTTATTTATGTCACAAGCAAAATTTAGGTCTTTTAATCAAGTAGTTCTGGTACTGTTTGGTTTGTGGATATGCAAAGGGTTCATCAAAAGAGGGTCCAGAGATGCCCAGTATGCCAAGAAAGATCACCTTTTATAAGTCAGTATGATACTGAGTATGGAGACAGGGCTTTGAGACAATCAACATAGGACACTGTGTTTACTTGTTGTATTCCTTTTGTAATAGATCATTATAGATGCTCCAGTTGCAGCATGTGTGTGGTCAAGTACATACCAAAGGGGGCATTGTATTCTGTGATGGGTCTGATGAAGGCCACTTACAGTGGTATGATGACCTCTCTGGACTTAGATGCTATGCCCTTGCTGATAAGCTGAGCAACATAGAAGGGTTTTCTTACTACCTTGGACACATGCTGGTCGAAGGCTGGTCGAAGGCTAGGTTACACTCGACATGAGTTTCTGGATCCCTGACTAGTGAATCAACTTTTAAGGGTGTTTTATTGATGATTTAGTTACCTGGGGTGTTAGACTTCCCAAACAGTGCTATATTGCATTTCTTGGTATTGAGTTTTAAGCCATGGCTTTGGCAGCAAACATTTGTCTGTATTAGACCTTCCTGAAGGGTGTTTTCATTTTGGGGGGTTTCAGTGACTGCTCCAAATTTGCCATCATCTGAGAACTTGGTCAGCCAAGGTCTTTGACATTGGCTTTGACATCCAAGCAGATGTTAAAGAAGAATGGGCCCAACACACAGCCCTGAGGGATTCCACTGGTACCGGCCTTTTGGGGAGGTGGCCTCACCAGTTCTAACCTCCTGGGACCTACTAGTCAGCCACACAACTGTCCAGTGTGTTATAAAGGGGTTGATACCTAGTTCCATAAGCTTGTTGACAATGCCTGAGTGGGGTATTGTATCAAATGCTTTAGCCAGGTCTAGGTAGGAAGTATGCACTGTTTTCTTCCATCCATTGCCTTAGTAACCTTTTCAAAGAAGTCCACCAGATTTAGTAAGCATGACCTTCCTTTGAGAAAGCCAAACTGGGAAGGATCCAGTTTCTGGAAGTCTCCTATGTCCTTGTTGATAATTTCCATGATAATTCTTTCCATGGCTTTGCAAATAAAATTAGTTAGACTAATGGGTCTGTAGTTTCCAGGATCTGTTGAAGGTCCTCCTTTATGAAGGGAGATAACCATTGCAGTCCTGCATTCATGTAGCACAAAGCCAGTTTTAAAACTATAGTTAAAAAATGACTCTGGGGGTCCTGATAAGTCATATGTTAGATTATTCAGTTGGCATCCTGGGAGGTTATCAGGGCCCATTGAGGCCATGTTCTTGGCTTTAGTGAGTGCAGCCCGTACATGATCCCTAGTTATAGCCAGAGGGGTTATGTCTGATGGTATTTTAGATGGGTTGGTTGGGGGTAAGGGGGGGTAAGTTGGAACTGAATTTGTCCACTAACAGGTTTGCTATATCACCAGGCTCAGTGAATGTGATACCATTAACCATCAGTTCAGCACATTGCTGTGTGCTGCCCATGAGGTTTCTGACACAGCTATGGAAGGCCTTATGTTTTTTTTTAACCTGGGATGCTATCTTAACCCCAAAGTTAGTTTTGATTGACCTAATTAGCCGTCTTAGTTGCCTATTTACTCTGATGAGAGAGTTTCTATTTTTATGTGGATTACCCTTCCTGATTTTTGCCATTTGTTTTCCTTTGTTGTATATCCTATTTAATTTGGGATGTCACCAAGATGGTTTGCTTCTAGGGCTAGTCCTGAGATTACTTTTGGTAGGCACAACAGCCTCTATGTAGCCATTGACATGGTTGTGCAGGGTTTATGAGTGAAATTCAGCATATACTATTGTGCTCTTTGGGTTTGGAGGGGCATTGCATTTTCACAATCCATCACTTAATAAAAGGTAATTTGCCTTGGAATAGTTCCTAACTGTTACTGGTTTTAATGGGATTATGGAGTTGATTTTGATTTCAGAGAGAGAGTTTTATTGTAGAACTTTACCAGGGAGGATGAGACATTTTAGCTACCTTACTGATGTCTGCAAATGTATATATGACAAAGGACATTTCTGGAGGAAGAAACTTCAGCAAAGACTAGGGGAATGGAATTCAATACAGAAGTCACATGGAATGAAACTGAGTACAGATAAGACAGTTGTAATGGCAACAAACGGGAGAAATTTGAAGAAGGCGAGAATTGAGATAGATTGAGATAGAAGGGAAAACAGCGGAACAGGTTAACAGCTGCAAGTATCTGGGAGGGCTTGTTGAGGGAAAGTGAAGCATGCATGAGGAGGTCAAAGCTAGAGTCAGTGGAGCTGCAGCCAACTGGAACAAAGTTTCAGGAGTAGTATATGACAGAGGAATGCCAAATAAACTGAAAAATAAGGGGTACAAAAATGTGGTGTGACCAGTACTACGGTATGGTACAGAAACCTGGGCAGTAAAGTCAGAGCTGTCATGGATGCTAGAGGTGATGGAGATGAAGTGCCTGAGACAGACGGTAGGATGCACACTGTGGACAGACGAAGAAATGAGGACACAAAAGCAGAAGCCAAAGTAGCTCAAATTGCAGAATACGTCAAAGAGAACAGATTACGGTGGTTCGGGCACATGTGCAGAAAAAAGAAGATAATCTGGTGAAGATGATTTGGGGCAGACAAGAAGAAGGCAAGATGAAACAAGGGAATCCTGCAAAGAGGTGGATGGATTGTGTGAGAAAGACCTGCGACAGTCAGGTATGAGTGTCAAAGAAGGCAGGAGAGTGGTATTGAACAGAGAGAGATGGTGACAGTTGACACGACACCCCAACTCCATGTAGAAGCTGAGACGAAGAGGCTTGATGATGATGATGATTTCTGGAAAGAAATCAGCAGAGAATTCAATGCTGCTGTGACTGAAACTGCAAAAGACTACTTGACTTACAGGCTGGAGATAAAATAAGATTTCAGAACTTGTATGAAAGTCCAAAGACTGAGACAAATGTAGTTAGTAAAGCAGCTGAAACAAGAATTTATATAGTTTATGGGGAGATGATAAGCCTTGCAGAAGAAATTGTAAACATTTGCACAAGTCAAACTTGTCAAACTTGTAATTATATGAAGATGATGACTTTGGGCTCCTAAAAACAAAGGTGGCTATCTTCTTGGCACCCATGCCAATGAAAAATAGCTGCATGATTGCCAAATCATACACCAATGCACTGTACAAGCATGTACACAAATGCATGGACCTTGCCATACCAAATAGAACTAAGACGCTCTCCTCCAAATAAAGGAAGCCAGTCTGGTGGTCCCCAGCCATCAATAAACTCTACAACAGAGGGAAAAACTGTTGCAGAAAAAAATGAAGTCACAAGGCTGGAAAACCTCCCTGATCAGTCTCAACAAAAAGCTGAGAACCCTTATCAAATCCTCTAATGCCATCTATGAAGGCAGAATTGCGACTCACACCAAAAACAACCACAAAGCATTCTATAACTATATCAAAAACCTCCAAGGCAATACCCAGATTTTCTCTGAGTTATTGCACAATGGCATCTCCTATACTGAGTTAACAGATATAGCCAACATACTGGCCAACAGATTCAGTGCCAACTTTACCCCCCCAAGGGCCCTATCACAATACCAGAAGAAAGCCTGGTACCCACCATTTCTGCGGCACAGGTAAAAGCTGCATTGTCCAAAGCCAAGAATACAGCATCCATGGGACCTGATAATATCTCTGGCTTTGTCCTACATGAGCTACAAAATGAACTGGCACCACATCTGTGTGCCCTGTTCAATCACAGCCTTACTTCAGGCTATGTCCCTAATAAAGAGGGAGCAACTACTGACCTGGGAATCATCCCATTAGCCTGACGAGTCTGGTATGCAAAGCTATGGAGAGCATCATCATGGACCTGCTTAACAAAGATAAAGGCAATCTCCAAACTCTTGACCGCACACAGTTTGGCTTTGTCAAGGGGAGATTCTGCCTGCTGAAACTGGTTGACCTCTTTGAGGCAGTCACCAAGGCTGTGGATGAGGGTAAGGCAGTGTATACAGCCTACCTCAACCTGGCCAAGGCCTTTGATACCATTCCCTTCTCAGGTATCATTGATAAACTCACCAAACTAGACATCAATCCTTACATCACTAGGTGGGTTGCAAATTGTATCACAGACAGAACCCACAGAGTGAAAGTTGTGGGTTGTGGATTCCAAGTCAGACTGTCGAGCAGCCACAAGTAGTGTCCCACAGGATTCGGTCCTGGGCCCTCTCCTGTTTGGCATCTACTTCTCAGAAGTCCAGGCCAACAAAGAAGGACTCTGGCTGACCAAGTTCACTGATGACTGCAAGCAAGGAGTCATTATCAACTCCCTAAGTGATGCAGCCATCCTACAAAAGGGCCTCACTGAGACCAATGACTGGTGTCAGAACCATGGTCTGAAGCTTAACGCCAAAAAATGCATTATCATCCCCTTTGGAAAAAACTCAGTTCCCATGAATTACCACGTTGATGGGAGCCCACTGAACACTGAAGGGGCCATAAGAGATCTGGGCACCCAGGTCGACAGCCACTTCACCTTCGACCACCACATTGCCACTGTGGTCAGAAAGTCCTTCTACGTGGCACATCTTATAACCAAACATTTCGCATCTGGGAAGAAAGAGGTCATCATCCCTCTCTACTCATCCCTCATTAGACCAATTATTGAACATAATGCCCCATTTGGCACGTACCTGACCAGACACCTACAACAGCTGGAGAGGCCACAAAAGTACCTCACACAAAGGATCCTAGGCCTTAAACACATGCCCTACATGGACAGACTCAAGAAATGTCAGCTGTTCTCTGTCTCTTATTGTCTACTTAGAGGTGATCTCTGCTTAACTTACCAACCTATGTCCAACCCAGCCTTACTTTAAATGCTACACCTAAAGAAATCCCAATCCCCCTGCGCCACACACTTGAGAAATCACAACCTCATTACCACAATTAACAGAACATGCTGGAGGGGCAGGTTCATCTCCCAAAGACTGCCCATACTCCTGAATAAGCTTCCCATTCATGTCAAGCAGAGCACCTCACTGGTCCTCTTCAAAAGAAATCTTGACGAGTGGATGGGTAACAGAAAGTTCACCCCAGGGATGACTCTGGGTCTATATTACGTGATCGAACAGTGAAATGTTCGAACACATAATAATCGACCCCTAAATGTTGAACTGTCGGAATGGCGAACAGTTCAATGGAGATCTCTGTACAGTGCAGACATGGAAGTTTTCCATTGTCTACACTGTAGTGCAATCTCGAAGTTGGTATATTTAAGTAACGGGGGGTGTGGGCGGTGCAGGGGGGCTTGCCCCCCTGCTTAGATCTTTTTTATGGTTTGTTTGGGTGTTTTTATTTGTTTTTTTTACTGTTCGACATTATAGCATTTTGACATTTAGGGCGCGATTATTACGTGTTCGAGCATTTCACTGTTCGATCACATAATATAACTGCATCACTCCAGTTGCCCTACTGAATAGGGGCACTGTGAACTAACACTGGGTGGCACTGTGCATGGGCAATTTTTTTGGGGGCTAGGCTTGTAAAGGCTCCAGGGCCATTAGCCTAGTACACACCTATGAACCTATGAGGAAAGAGTATCATAACCTGTCCATTTCCAATAACCTAGAAAGTGTAAAAAACTGCTGTTGTCAATAGTTGCAGAGAAGCACTGCAGGAAGAACTGTCACAAAAGTAAGGCCAGACTGTAGCATGAATAGGCATGTTATGTTCTCTAGATATGTTATACCACTGAAGGAAACAGACAGACATACAGAGGTAAAAATGATTATAAAGACTCAAAAGCTCAATGTATTGAAGTGCCTGTTGATTCAGTACTAAATTTCATTTTTATATGTCATGACTAGTACAGTGTTATTTTTAATTTTAAGTGATCATTGTGTGTAATGCAATGCGTGCTGCCTCTTAAATATATTGTGTAGATATAGTTATAATTAAAAAAATAGGGTATAGACTAGGGGGTATTTAAATAAATGCTTGAAATGCTAGTGAGCCAAATGCTGTGATGCCAAATGGTGTGATTAAAATGTCATCTGTAAATGACAACCCATTGGAAGCTTGAGACACAATCTCCTCAGGTACCCGTGACTGCCGTCGAGGGGAGAAGACACTGGTGTACACCGCCAGAGGTGGCCCCATGCAGCTTGTTGTGAGAGCATAGTATCACCCTGCTGGGATGGCACCCTATCCTCCTTCTGCGCAGGGAGTCCGTCACCTCCAGGGTGCACAGTGGACTGCACAGCTGGGCTGGCTGCCCCCTCTGCAGCTGTCCCTCAGGGTGGAGGAGGAGCACCCATGCTTCCCGCCATGCGGATGAGACCCCCACCTTCCCACTGATGGGAGGCAAGGGGGATGGATGCCACCCCATCTCTTGCTCCCCCTGTCCTATCCCCTGAGAGTAATGGGCTTGGTCCCACTGGCCTACGCTGGGGTGGGTGGAGAGAAAGATGGAGAGGGTCGGAGTGGTCGAGTGAGGAGAGGCTGTACCCAGGGATAGTGTCATCCTGGGACCCTCTGCATTAATGATCCTCCCGCAGGTTCACCTATAGAAACCTTGTTATGACTTTTACTTCCTCTAGATAGTCAAGTTTGATCATCTTCTCAGCGCACCACAAGGGCCATGACTGACTCCAGTGGAGCAGATCTAAGGTCCTCACTAAACCATCCAATCAGTAGTAATGATTGGCAGTGTGTACAAAGGGCAAGGACTTAATCAAAGTGAGCTTACGACCCGCACTTACTGGGAATTCTTCTTTCGTGATGAATAATTGCAATCTCTGATTCCTGTCATGAATGGGGTTCAGTGTATTACCCAGACCTGTCAGCCAAGGGTTGACACATGCTGATCCATTCAGTGTAAGCATGTGTGCAGCCCCGAACATCTAAGGGCATTACAGATCTGTTGTTGTTCAGTCTCGTGGGGCTGAACAAGTTAGAGGCGATGACATTGGGCAGCATAACTAGCTAGCATGGCGGACTCTCATTCATTATCGGAATTAATCAGATAAATTGCTGCACCAACTAAGAATGGCCATGCACCACCACCCACAGAATCAAGAAAGAGCTTTCAATCTGTCAATCCTTTCCGTGTCTGGGCCGGGTGAGGTTTTCCATGTTGAGTCAAATTAAGCCGCAAGCTCCACTCCTTGTGGTGCCCTTCCATCAATTGCTTTAAGTTTCAGCTTTGCAACCATACTCCCCCTGGAACACAAATACTTTGGTTTCCCAGAAGCTCCTTGGTGGGTCATGGGAGTAATGCCACCAGATTGCTAGTCAGCATCTTTTATGGTCAGAACTACGATGGTGTCTGATCGTCTTCAAACCCCCAACTTTCATTCTTAATTAATGAACACATTCTTGTTAAATGTTTTCACTTTCATTCTTCTTGTGCCGGTCCAAGAATTTCACCTCTAGTGGCACAGCAAGAATGCCCCCAACCATCCCTCTTAATCATGGCCCCAGTTCTAAAAACCAGCAAAATAGAACCTGAGTGCAATTCCATTATTCCTAGCTAAAGTATTCAAGTGACTGGTCTGATTTGAACACTCTAATTTTTTCAAAGTAAATGCTTTGGACCACAGGACACTCAGTTAAGAACATCAAGGGAGCACTGAGATTCAGGGGCTGGGACATGTGATAGCTCACCTTGTGGCAGACTGCCAGCCTGATCCCAAGAGCCAGCTACGAGCTTTTTAACTGCCACAAGTGTAAGATACGCTATTGGAGCTTGAGTTACTGTGGCTGCTGTCACCAGACTTGCCATCCAATAGATCCTCGTTAAAGGATTTGAAATTTACTCATTCCAATTAGAGGGCCTCAGAAGAGTCCTGTATTGTTAATTTTCATCACTACCTCCCCGACTCAGGAGTGGGTAATTTGCACACCTGCTGCCATCCTTGGATGCGGTAGCCATTTTTCAGGCTTGATCTCTGGAAACTAACCCTGATTCTCCATTACCCGTGGTCACCATGGTAGGCACAGATAGTACCATCGAAGTTGATAGGGCAGACAGGACAGACATTCGAATATTTCATCACCGCCACAGCGTTTATTATGTGTGAGTCCTAGACCTCTGAAAAAGGCTGAATGCAAATTTTTTTTTTTTTTTTTTTGTTGTTGCACACTAAAAACATTTTTTACAACAGGACAAGCCCCTCTGAACCCCCAATGTGTGTAGGGAGGTGACCCCCACTACTTATATCTAATAACTCTGAACTCACTGTACCTTGGAAAATAGGGAATTCTCTGAGAAACAGCACTTTTGGTCTCAGTATGTATTTCCATCTTATTGCACTTAAACTTGCGCAGTTTTGAGGATGGCACTTATCATCATTAAACATACAATAAAACTGTCAGTAAACAGATCTTCTAGAGAAATCAGTTTGAATAAACCTCATAAAAAACACTTCTACTGTCTCTTTGCATAGCCTTTAACTTCATTGCTCAATAAATAGGGGCAAAGCCAAAAATAATGGACAGACAAAGGCCCCAAACTAAGGACATGTATTTTCTGAACAACAGAAGCATGAAACTCTAATGGCTGGAGTTATCAACCAAGTTTAATTCTCAGTGATTTATGAGGAATTCTAAAAGCGTATGAGGGACAAGGCAAAAATATGATGCAAAATCAGGGACTTTTGGCATAATCAGGAACAGTTAAGAGGTTATGTCTCTTTGGGTTGATTGCTAAACCCTCTGATGGAACAGCTACTATGGTTAATTAGCTAGTATTCTGTGTACAACACACATAGCATAACACAATGGTAGTTACTGTATTTCATTTTTTTTTATTTTGTTTTATTTTATTTTACATTTGTTTACCAGGGTAGTACACTGATTACAACTGAAAACTTGCAGGTACAGCCCAGGTGAAATAATTCACAAAGAAAAGGAAAGTGGACCAGATAGACAGTAAGCTGTACATATCAAAAGCAAAACAGAAAGTAATGATACATAACAAAAAACATAACACTAGCAGTTAATAGATGTAGCAACAATTTCAAATAATCAGCCCCATTAACATATGGCAAAGTGTGCACCTTATGAAAAGTACAGAAATGTTAAACTGTCCATCCCCAGCTATAAAATACATTAAAACACAGAAGTGGAAGCCAATACAAAATCATGGCTCTGTCATTTGGATATTAATGTGATCCCATAGATGGCCAGTATAAATTAATTTTCTCTGCAACCCTTGATCTAACAAGGAACATGAAGTTTATTTCATAAAATAGTATGGTTGACATTACAATGAGAACACCTTAGCCTGGCCAAAGCATCATGTACAATATTAATGTGACTTCAAGGATGGCCATTAAAATTCTTGTAGTTTTTGCAGTAGCCTAGTATCCAAAAGGAGGCATAAGGCTAATTCCACAAAATATAATGATGTATGGCGACATTTTGGGGGAGAATACACTAGCCTGACAGAATGCTGAAACTCCTCTTCAAAAGTATCATTGTGGAACGGAGAGGTACATTATTCGTCAGCTTAATAATCCAAACACCAGGTATTCACAGCTGCAAGAAGAAAAATGTTGAATGTTCAGTACACTAGCATGATATCACAAGGTGCAATATAATGCTGAGGTTGGAGGTTGTTATAATGGTTAAGGTGTTTACCTCCCAGGTACAAGGCTGAATTCTCACCTTTAGAAGGAATATTAGCTAAGCTTAAAATGGTCGCAAGGACAGCTAGCCAAGTACAAACCTATAATCTTACAGAGGCAGATAGATGTTTGTTATTCATGCTGTAGATATGCACAGCTTTATGATAAATTCAGTGTGAGTACTAGACAATGAGGCAGTAAAGATAGTTTCAGCCTGACTTTCCCTTTTGATGTATAAATCTTTTATGGGTAATTGTTTGGACTTATATGTCTACATGATATCTTATTTCATATATATTTAAGTAGAATAATACAAAACTGTTTTATTTTACATATTTTATCTACATGTCATGGGTTCTAAAAGTATAAATGAAAATGTTTTGGGGGAAGAAATAGCCACTTATTTCAGATGATGGGTGTGAAAACAATGCGATGTTTGCTCCTTCCTATCTACAAAATAAGTAAAGATTACAAAATTTAGGTTTTGTTTAAATTTTACATGAACTACACCCACACAGAGAAATTAAATCTGAAACACATATAATGATCAACACTGTATTTCTCTTTATCAAACTGAAGTAGAAAAACATGCATCCATCAGCTTGATGCTATTTCAGATACATAAAAGTTATCTTTACTACATATGAAAACATACCTCCCTGCACAATCAACTGGAATGTATAAAGTTCAAAGTAGTGACTTATGTTTTTTTTTTTTTTTCATCTTGGCCAACCTTGGAGTTCTCAGCACTATAGTAGGAAATTGCTCAAAATGTCAAAAGTAATAATTACGGTTGTTAAGCTCAGAAGTAATTTTGGTCTTTTAATAGCGGGATGATTTGAGGCTGATTACTGCAGGAACCTTTTTCAAACAAGGTAGTTGTGAAGTAGTTGCCACTTACTTATAAGATTGGATAATTGCATTTCATGTGGATATCCAATTGCTTACTCAATTCCTTCATAAACAAACTAACCATGACAATGCTGACAGAATTTCATTCAACAAATTGGCTAGTTTCATGCTATAGACACATTTCATGGTATAAAATGCAAACAGCCTTTTCAACAAGAAATGCTTACTATGGTCAGTGGGAAGAACAATAAACATTCCCCCTTAAACAGAGCTTTTCTTGACCATTTCTAAATTCAGTATAGCAACTGCCAGCTTCAAATGGCTGAACTATTTAAATTTCTGCCAGACACCCAGATTTGATAGGAAAAATATTTAGTGTCTCTTATCCCAAGTTAAAAATATCATACCACTTAAACTGTGGAAGACTTCATATTAATGGTCATTTAAAATTATATTGCCTCTTTTTGTGCTATGATGTCCCTAAAGTTGTGTGATGGAGTGATGGAAAAATAATGATATATATATATATATATATATGTGTGTGTATGTATATATATATATATATATATATATATATATATATATATATATATATATATATATATATATATAGATATAGGTCTACCTGACATTGCCAACATTCCAGAATGTCGGCAACCATATGGCCGGCACCATATAATCGACATTCGGATTGCCGACAATGGGAAACCGGCATCTCACTATAGTGCGGAATGGAAAGATTTCCATTCCTGCACTGTAGTGCGATCTCGGAGTTGGTATATTAAAGTTATGGGGGGGGTGTAGGGGGTGCAGGGGGCAGACCCCCCCCCCTGCTAGCACTTTAAAGGAAATTTTATTTCCTTTTTTATGGATTTATTCATAATGTCGAGATTTTGAATGTCGGCAAAATGGTGTTGGCCATATGGTTGTCGGCATTCTAAAATTTCGACATTATGAAGTAGATCCATATACACACACACACACACACACACACACACACACATATATATATATATATATATATATATATATATATATATATATATATATATATATATATATATATATATATTCCCTTCACAAGTGCAAAGTTTCAAAACTGAATTGGAAATGTTCGACACCGTAAGATCAAAGTTTTGAAACTTTGAATGTTTTGAATGGAGATTGACGTACCATACAGAAGATATCACAAGTCCTAGAATTTTTGGCCACAACATGTAAAAGCAACCACTGTAGTCCTGGGTGATTATAACTTTCCAAATATGTGTTCAAATGCCTCTTCTTGTTAATTCTATTCTGAAATGAAATTTTTATGATAAGTGCTCTTCCCTATTAAACACGTTACATAAAATAAATACAAATTCCATATAAATTATTTCATTCAGATTGTTCATTTCAATACAAGGGTAAAGACATTTGATAGTTTTAACTTTTGTTATAGCCTAAACTTGCAGTTAACCTCCTCTGGGTAAGACTGACCATATCACTGTTTTGAAATCCTACCACCAGCTGTGTGTAATTCTTGTCAAGTGCAGCTATAGCATCATTGATATTTCCATGCTGAAAGATACTATCAGAACTATAGAATGGACATGGTTGACATCCAGAGGAAGCTTGCTAAGGTGGAATGTTCCTGAAAATATCTACAGCACTGTGTTTTATGGTCTCTTTGTGAACTGACACTCAAAAAGGCAATACTACCACGGTGGACTAATAGATTAAAGGTAACCTGGCCAGCAAAAAATGATATAATGTGGATACAAGGAAGCTGAAATATGAAATCATTCAAGTTAAATCAGATTATGAAGAACAGCTAGCTATAGATACCAACAAACAATCCTTTTACAAATATGTGAGCTACCAAAAATCAGCCAGGCAATGTCAGTCCTCTACAGTCTGGTAATAACTGATTAACAATACCAAATGTATGTCAGAACTTTTTAACACCTATTTTCAGTCTTTCTTATGAATAATCGCCAACTTGGTCTAGATGCTGAGCTCATGTATGTAAGCACAGTTTATTGCTCAGTTATCTCTGAGGAGCTTGATAAAAAGTCTGTTTCAAAGGTTAAATCCACCTGTAGCATGGGACATGATAACCTTTCCACACATTTTATCTGTATTCTATTTCATGCCCTGTACCTTCATCATGGAGGATTGCAAACTCTGCACATAAATGTAAAGATAGTAGAACTAACTTGGTTGAAAATTATTGACCTATCAGTTTGACCTCTGTATTGGGTACATGTTTCAAAAGGTGATAAATATATTTTACTGATGAGTGAGAAATCATTTAGACCTGAAGTTCTGTTTCAGCACAGCTCTCCCAAGGAGTGGTCAACTCTAACTTGTCTGATACCCTTTTGTGAGCCAGTTATTTCTACAACAGCCTAAAGCCTAAACGTTTTGGTGATTTTGCTAGACTTAACTAAGGCATTTGACATGTACCAGAAGGAGTATACAGAGTTTATTGAGTATTGGTTCAAACCCATATAATAGGATGAATCAGTTACTGGCTTTCTGACTGAAAACAAGATTATCATATAGGGACAAATCTCAGACTTAGTGATCATTATTTGGTCCAGCCTTATTCAACAAAGTATTTTTCTTTTTAAGCTATGGTGGTGCAATGGTAGCATTGTTGCCTCACAGCAAGAGGTTCTCCTGTTTGATTCTCGGCTGGAGCGCCTTCTGTGTGGAGTCTGCATGTCCTCCCCACAGTCCAGTGGCGTTCGAAAGACATGCGTAGAATGGGAGTGCCTTCACTGAAGGTTGGGCGTCGAGCTGGCACCTTGGCACCCGTAAAAAAATCTACTGCCAATGATTAGAGGACCGGAGTTCCGCTGTGGTGACCCCTAACTGGGAAAAGCCGAAAGAAGAACAAGTGATCAGTGATGAAGACAAGACTATTATTTTTGATGTAAGAAGTGGCTTTTTCTAAAGAGTTGAAAATTCTGGGGCCAGATACCAACAGAAGTCTAAGCCTAGCTGGATGTAATAAATGATATTTAATGTTTTTTTTTTGTTTGTTTCAACTGCTTAATTAAGGGTCAATATTGTCTTCTTCTTTCTAAAGTTTTAGTTGCAAATCTTTATCAAATCTTATTTTTAAGTTGTTCATGGATCTAGAAGTATACTGATGTTTTATAAACTGACTCTGTTATTGTCAAAAAAGAGGATACATGCATGTTCAGTATTTTATTTGGGTAATGCAATGGCATGACTTAAGAAAATGTCCTCCACCCTAACACCTTTAAGAGTAAAGTCATGCACTAGGAGTCTACAGTGTAAAATTTTCAATTAAGATAAACAGTGAAGATTTGGAAATTGTGGGCATTAATTATTAAAGATTTAGGATTTTTTCAGAAATAGCAAATTGTCCTTTAGGGCAAATGTTAACAAAGTTAGATCAAAGGTACAATGCCCTAATTTTAAGAGTATTGTTTCTAGGTCCCCATTGATTTTGGTAGTATTGTTCATTTCCCAAAATAGCTGTATCACAGAATATAATTCATTGTTTTGTTCTTACAGCAAGATTTAACTATTACTACCTGAAATTATTCAAAGGAAGTATGCCAAAAGAATACCTGCAGAGGGACATGAGTTATCAAAAGTTATTGTATACTCCTGGATTATTTTCCTAAACATACTGACATATCAGAGGTTGACAGTACCTGGGCTTTAATTCTGTTTTTGATCCAATCTTGAAGTCTTCACTGGATCTGGACTTTCTTGAAAATAGAGACAGTCCCAGACTCAATAACTGCATCTATCACCTTCCAACTGATAAAAAAATTTAGGAGTAGTATGTTTAAATCTTTCTTCATTCTTCTTCTTCTTCTTTCGGCTGTTCCCGTTAGGGGTCGCCACAGCAGATCAACTGTTTCCATTTCTTCCTGTCCTCTGCATCTTGCTCTGTCACACCAATCACCTGCATGTCTTCTCTTACCACATCCATAAACCTTATCTTAGGCCTTCCTCTTTTCGTCTTACCTGGTAGCTTCATCCTGAGCATCCCTTTCCCAATATACTCAGCATCCCTCATCAGCACATGTCCAAACCAACGTAATATTGCCTCTTTGGCTTTGTCTCCAAACCTTCCAACCTGGGTTGACCCTCTAATATACTTATTCCTAATCCTGTCCATCCTCGTCACACCCAGTGCAAATCTTAACATCTTCAACTCTGCCATGTCAAGCTCTGACTCCTCCCTTTTTGTCAATGCCACTGTCTCCAACCCATATAACATAGCTGGTCTCACTACCCTCTTGTAGACCTTCCCTTTCACTCTTATTGGTACTCTGTCACAAATCACTCCTGACATTCTTCTCTACCCACTCCATCCTGTCTGTACTCTCTTCTTCACCGCTCTTCCACACTCACCATTACTCTGAACTGTTGATCCCAAATATTTAAACTTATCCACCTTCACCACCTCTACTCCCTTCATCTTCACCATTCCTCTATCCTCCCTGTCATTCACACACATATATTCTGTCTTAGTCCTGCTGACCTTCATTCCTCTTCTCTCTAGAGCATATCTTCACCTCCCCAGGGTCTCCTCCACCTGTTTCCTACTCTTACTACATATCACAATGTCATCTGCAAACATCATAGTACACGGGGATTCCTGTCTGATCTCGTCTGTTAACCTGTCCATCACCATTGCAAATAAGAAAGGGCTCAGAGATGATCCTTGATGTAATCCCACCTCCACCTTAAACGCATCTGTCACTCCCACCGCAGACCTCACCGCTGTCACACTACCCTCGTACATATCCTGTACCACTCTTACATACTTCTCTGACACTCCCGACATCCTCATACAATACCACAACTCCTCTCTAGGCACCCTGTCATATGCTTTTTCTAAATCCACAAAGACACAATGCAACTCCTTCTGACCTTGTCTGTACTTCTCCATCAGCACTATAAAAATTACCTCTTATAGGTTCATACATTCATAGGTAAGTAGCAGACTAGCTCCCTCAGGCCATTTTAAGCCTAGCCAATTTCCCTTTTGGTGCTTGAATTAATCTTTCCTGTTTGGCATTAGATTAGCCTTGCCCATTCCATAATCGCTAATTGTATGATACCCCTAATGAGAATAATTGGGGTCACACAATAGATAATTTGAGGGGACTCATGCATGCGATAAAGCATTTAGGAACCACCTCTGTCCATTAGTAGAACAGGGGCAGTCCTGGGGTAAATTTTCTATTGCCTATCTATAGATCCAACTTATTTTCCCTTTGGTGTCTAAGTGCCTTGCCAGCTTTTATAGAGAAATTTGATCTGTAGATAAGATCTAATACATACTATGAGAATGTTATAGAGTCTGTGATACATGTTTACCATTAAGCCTGGACATGTGTGACATCCCTGTACTGGCCCAGTAATCAAGAAGCCTCGATCCTCACAAATAACACCAGTAAGAGACGTGCACATTGGGAGGCTGACAAGTACACACACAGTAAAGTACAATTTCCCTTAAGAGCACGCAGAGATCACAGTCTCTCTGTGGCTGGTTTCTCCATCTCTCTCCAGATCCCCAGTAAGACTCCCCACTGGCTCAGCTATAGGATTAAGATCTCAGGTGAGTAGTCAAGCCAAAACCTCCAGCACCATCTCTGTCCAACCAGTGTTTTGTGTCCCTGCCCAAGTAGCTGACACACACACACACACACACACACACACACACACACACACACACACACACACACACTTTGAGATTTGATTTATATACAAATGCACAGACACTCCTGGGGAAGGCTGGCACAGGTTTACTAGCTATGCCCCCTTCAGCCCAGAATATAAGGTAGCAATCACTGCCACCAACCACCCTTTATCAGCCACTTTAAGGCCCTTCCCAAAGGGTGACCAATGCTACTGTGTAAAGTTGTTATTATCCAAATGGTAAGTGTGACCAACAGCAAGGCTATTTAGGAATGGCCTATACAGTGTCACCAAATACATATGCAAGTACTGTAAGAGCTTAAATATCTCTAAACAAACCTGCCACAACTAAAATGTTTAAATATATTCAATAATAAATAATAAAATCACAAGGAAATACTCAATAACTCAACACAGTGGCAATAGAGTTCAGAATCACAGGAAATATTTTAAAACAGCATTGCAGGACAGTCTCAAATAAATACAGAAAACATCTAAACTACTCTTTATTGTATTCCTATCTATATCTAAGAGATACTATGCCCTAAATGACTTAGGCAAATATAGATGAGAAGTGCTGATGAGAGGATGTCTCTAGGTCCAAGGACAAATACAAAATGCCCAGACTCACTCTCTGAGATAGTTCTTAAATTACTATCAAACATTTCTGATGGATTATCGCAGATTACATCATTTGTTGTCACCTCTGCCTTCAGTTTCCAGGCTAACAGAACTTAAAATGTAGCACCTCTGTGTCAAAAATACTTATCTTTTAGAAGTTTGCCTGGAACTGGAAGCCGTAAAACAGTTACACATTTTTACCTTTGAAACCTGCAATTATTTCTGTTTCCATACAATAGAAAAGAATTTCTAGCTGAAGGCATTCTGTCGCCTAGCTGAGATAAACACCATTGTAAACAGTTCACTTATTTTCTTAGAGTTTGCAAGTTACCTCTGTTCTTTTCCAGTAGGGTATACTATGGTTACATTCTTGAAGCTCAGCACATAACATACAGTTTAACATAACATATACTCTGGGATTCAATAAAGCTTACATGGAGAGTAAGAATAGTGCAGCCGCTCCTGCACGGAATATGGCCGCTGAATGATCCAGTAAACAAGCTTGGAGATGTGCACGAGCTTGGCAGCACTATTCCTGTATGGACACCACTGAATAATGCTAATTACCTCATTTGCTGTTGAAAACCATGCAAATGAGGTGAATTAGTGATTCAGTAAGCAGGCAGGCATCCATGCAGGAATAGTGTTACCTGCAGAAATGTATTCGGCTACTAGCCAAATACATTTCTGCAAAATTAAAACGGAGGTATGACAGCTCAAATAAAAGCATGTATTATAATCTTTAGGTATACCAATGACCAAATACATGGCCATTAGCATGGAAAAGTGTTGCAAAATTATAAAGATAAAAGTTTTTTTTTGGCCGATCTCAGCCATTTAACCATAGGGCAGTGGCGCGCAAACGAGATCATGCCAAAAATATAAAAAAAAAGTTGAAAAGGCAATTTTAAGTGAAATCTGCATTTTGCCATTATAGTCTATGGCATGCAGAATTAAAACAATACCAGAGAACAGTGGTTGCTAAGGGTAAAGGCTCTAGTGTAGTGCAGTAACTAGGGATTAAGGCAGTGGGGTATGCTAATGAGGGAAAGATTCTAAGTGCCAAACTGCACCTAATTGTGTAGGTGCTATAAGGCAGTGTGTAAGCAGGAGGAGCAGCAGATATGAAAAGGGTATGTGTCATGCTTGATGTAAGCACATTGGAGCTCCATGGCTCCCAGATAAGCTTAGCTAAGCACAGCTAAGCAAGGGTGTGTGTCTGGGGTTGTATTGACTTATTCCATGAAATGAAGAGCAAGTTCACATCCAGGGAGGGCAATTTCTCAGTGTTTACATTAGCTAAACAGGTTTGTGTGGCATGCACCGGGTCTAAAAGAAACAAAAAAAAAAACCTGGAAAAAGCAGGACTGTTTACATTTGGGCACCGGGTTTGCGTGGTGCACCTCAGGGCTTAAAAGGGGTGGAAATGGGAAGGGAAAAAAAAGAAAATAGCAGAATAAAAGCAATCAAGTACAAATTGCATAGCTAGCAGGTAGAATGCATCCTAGTCAGCCAATCATACAGGCAGCATCTGCAGCACAGCAGTATAAACTATGGAAACACCTTACAGTCTGGTTTTCCCACAAACTCTGCATCATTGGTGTACACATGCAGGGGAATTTTAATTAAAAACATGTTAGGGGCTGCCATTGGTTTGATACATCAGTATGTGCTAGAGGCTGAGGGCAGTGAGAAGGATAATGCTGACAACTGCCACAGACCGAGGTGGAGGAGAAGAGTGTTCAGATCCAGGGTAACTTACCAAGGGCTACATGATCTGGAGATAGTAGAGAGTGCTACAGGGTGGACAGAGACATACTGCAGCAAATCATCGAGCTGTGCCGGCCTTATCTCAGACCCAGAGCCAACAGAGGAGAACCCATCCCAGTGGATACCAAGATATGTGTAGCCTTAAGAATACTACCTACAGGTACTTTCCAAAGACCTACTGGGTACATCATGGGGTTCTCACAGGCATCTGCATCCAAGGTACTTCACCAGTACCTGGATGCCATGCTACCACATGCCGGTGAGCACATTTACTTCCCCAACACCCGTGAGGAGTGGACCAGCAATACGCATCTCTTCCACCATGTAGCAGAATACCCAGAGGTACTGGGTGCGAAGGACTGCACGGATATCTATATCAAAGCACCACCCGGTGAACAGGCTAGGGTCTACATAAACTGCAATAGGTTCATAGGTTGGTACTAGGCTATCAGCCCTAGGGCCTATACAAGCCTAGCCATAACAATTCCCTGGCTATTTCTTCCCACATTATTTACTTTCCTGGACCCCTGTCTAGCAGGGCGACTGACGTGATCCCTGGGGTGAATTTCCTTTCTCCCATCCAATCGTCAAGGTTCCTCTTGAAGAGGTCCAAAGAGGCACTCTACTTGACATGTATGGGCAATCTATTCCAGAGTCTGGGGAGTCTCTGGGTCAGGAACCTATCCCTCCAGCATGTTTTGTTTATTGTGATAACAAGGTTTAGATCCCTGGAGCGTGTAGCTCTGAGGGATTGGGATTTCTTTAAGTGTAGCATGTCCAACACCTCTGGGTTTGACATGGCCTTGTATGTTAAGCAGAGATCGCCTCTGAGTAGACGATATGCGACAGAGTATAGCTGGAGTTTTTTAAGGCGGTCAGCGTAGGGCACCTGCTTTAGGCCTGTGATTCTTTTAGTGAGGTATTTCTGAGGTCTTTCCAGTTGTTGCAGATGTCTTGAGAGGTACATACCAAATGGGGCATTGTATTCTATAATGGGTCTAATGAGGGATGAGTACAGTGGGACAATGACCTCCTTTTTTCTGGATGAAAAGCCCTTCGTGATGAGGTGTGCCACATAGAAGGATTTCCTGACTGTTGTAGCGATGTGGTTATCGAAGGTGAGACCACTGTCCACCTGTGTCCCTAAGTCTCTTATCACACTTTCTGTGTTTAGTGTACTGCCACCTATATGGTAATTCATGGATACATGTTTTTTCCCAAAGGGGATAACAATACATTTCTTGGCATTGAGCTTGAGCCCATGGCTCTGGCACCAAGCATCTGTTTCTGTAAGGCCCTTTTGTAGAGTATCCCCATCATTTGGGGATTCAATAATGGCTCCCAGTTTGCAGTCATCTGCAAACTTTGTTAGCCAAAGTCCCTTAGTGTTGACCTGTACTTCAGAGAAGTAGATGCCAAACAAGAGCGGCCCCAGGACTGAACCCTGAGGTACTCCACTTGTCACTTGTCAGGAGCTGGATTTGGAGTCGGCTACTTTTACATTGTGGGTTCTATCAGTAAGCCATTTAGCAACCCATTGGGTGACATAGGGATTAATGCCCAACTTAGTAAGTTTATCTATGATTCCAGAGTGGGGGATGGTGTCAAAGGCCTTGGCAAGGTCTAGATAGGCTGTGTGGACCACCTTACCCTTGTCCATGGCTCTGGAGACTGATTCAAAGAAGTCAATCAGGTTCAGGAGACAAGATCGGCCCTTCACAAACCCAAACTGGGTGGGGTCCACTGTTTGAAGGTTTCCAATGTCTTTGTTTATAAGTTCCATGATAATACGCTCCATGGCCTTGCAGATAAGGCTTGTCAGACTGATGGGACGGTAGTTTCTGGGATCAAAGGTGGATCCCCCCTTGTGGATTGGGATAACTGTAGCTCTGCGCCACTCAGTGGGCACGAAACCTGAGGTGAGGCTATGATTAAACATGACACTTAGGTGAGGTGCCAGTTCATATTGTAGTTCATGTAGTACACAGCCCGGGATGTCATCTGGTCCCATGGATGCTGTATTCTTGGCTTTTGAGAGTGCGTTTTGTACCTGTGTGGCTGTTATTACTGGAATTTGGCAATCTTCCGGTATTGAGATGGGCCATTTAGGGGGTGAGAGGGGGGTGAAGTTGGCACTGAATCTATCTGCCAGGATATTGGCAATATCCTTTGGATCAGCATATTTAATGCCATTCTGTTTTAGCTCAGAGCAGATCTGAGCATTGCCATTTAGATTCTTGACATAGTTATAGAATGCTTTGTGGTTGTCTTTGGAATCTTTGGCAATTTTATTTTCGTAACTAGCTTTGGAGGATTTTATGAAGCATCTCAGTTTCTTACTGAGGCTAGTAAGGGAGTTTTTTGCATCCTGGGATTTTCCTCTTTTCTGCAAACGTTTCTTCCTCTTGTTGTAAAGTTTGTTTATGGCAGGGGACCACCAGATTGGCTTCCTTTTTTTGGATGAGAGCATTTTGGTTCTATTTGGGATGGCACGATTCATGCATGAGTGGATGTGCTCGTACAGTGCCTTAGTGTAGGATTCAGCAGTTGAACTTTCAGTTCCCGTCTGCATGGGTGTTATGAAGTTTGTCACTTCTGACTTGAGTAGCATGAAGTTGGCTTTGGAGAAGTTTTTTATGGTGGTTTCTTTACTGGGTGGTGGGGGTGGGATGTGGATGTTAAGGGTGATTAGCTTATGGTCAGACCTGACTAACGAGGGGTGACCATAGGTATGGAGCATTGATTTCCCATGTTGGTAATGACCAGGTCTAGGATATTGGAGCCCCTGGTGGGACTATGGATTAGTTGATCCAGGGCATTGGAATTTATGAATTCCAAGAATCGCTTGCAAAGGTGTTGGGACATGAGTAGTTTTCCCAGTTAATGGCAGGGTAGTTAAAATCACCTAGTATTAGGGTGTTTGGTTCTATCTTAATATTTTCCAGTATGTTTAGAAAGGTGTAGTGAGAATCTTGGGGTATGGTGGGGGATCTGTAGCAAGCTACAATTTGGATTGCAGTCTTACCTAGTGTTAGTTGCACTTGGAGAATTTCAGACACATTGTGTTGGCCAACTAGCCTGGTGGTGTGAATATCCTTGGTGAATATTGACACTCTTCCACCTTTAGTGTTTCGGTCCTGGTTTGGTGACCGAAAAGTGTGGTAAGAGTTGTAGCCTGGTATTGCAGAGGTGCTCTCTGGAGCCTTGAACCAGGTCTCAGTTACTGCACAGATATCGATATTCTCCATTTTTAGGAGTGCCTCGAGAGAGTGCATTTTGAGGTTTAGACTTCTAGCATTGAGTAGCATTACCTTCAGATTTTGCATGCTTCTACCTGTTACGGTGGTGGTTTTGTCCTTTGAAGTTTGCCTAAAAAAGGCACTATAGGGGTGGCAACAGCCTTAGCCAGTAACCTAAATCCCAGGGGCAACAGGTGCAGACCATCTCTGGCAAAGCATCGTGGTCTGTCAATCATGTCATCCCAGGCAGACAGATACTGGATCCCCTTTGAATGACACCATACGCTTAGCCAATTGTTGAAGTCAATCATTTTATCCTTATATTGTGGTATCATTCTGGGCGAAGGCAGGATGCTACTCAGGGCTAGGGTCATACCTGCCTGGGCCACATGATCCAAGAGCTCTTCCATGTCTCTTTTCATGTAGTCTAGGGAGGTACGTCTCAAGTCATTCACTCCAACATGGACAATGACAGAGTCATATTTGTACTTGTTGTGGAGTGACTTGAGTGCATGCGTTATGTGGCGGATCCTGGCACCCGACAGGCAGCTGACTGTAATTTTCTCCTTATTCAACCTGGTGAGAGGGACATCAGTGTGCCGGACTATAGAGTCACCTATGACTAAAGTGTTAGGTACATTGTCTTGCCTTAGGGGCTGTTGCTGGGTGGCACACTGGTGTTGTGAACTATGTGACACATTGGTTGTGATTGGTGTTTGTTTGTGTTTCAGCTTCAGAGGTCTTTGTTGCTTGGGTAGGTTACAGTTAAGGGCCTCTGCATATGTGGATTTAGTGTTGCTATATGTGGGTGTTGGTGGTGCGGGTTTAGAAGGGCTATGTGTTGCTTGAGATGTAATGTGGGTGTTAACCTTCTCCTCTTGACTGTTTAGCACAATCTTGGGTGGAGAGAGCTTTGCTTCCATTTTGGCTATGTAAGTGCATCTCTCACAGGCTGTAGTGTTGGGAGGTAGGAGGAGAGGGTTGTCTGTGTACATGAGGCAATTGCTGCACTGCCCCAGTATGCCCAGATTCACCAGGTGGACAGGAGAAATCACCGGAAGCTGACCCTTGGACATGCTTGGTTTGGGGCTTTTTTTTTTTCTTTGTAAAGTATAGGAGCTGTTTCCTTAGCAAGGTACTTTGCAATTATAGGCTGTTTAGTGCCTACTATTAATTTCTCCTTGTTAACAAGGAGAGTTCAGTGTTTGTATGAGTTTAAGGCTTCCTAGTGCTTTCCAGCAGGTATTAGAGAAAGTGCTAGTCACAGGGATGCTTAAAGGTAAGATTGAAAAGAATGCACTCTGCAGTGTGCACTAGAGAAGTTAGATGTGAAAGTAGGTAACTTGAGTTTTACCTGTTTAAAAAGTTAAGGTTTAGTGGAGAGTTACTATTTTTAAAACAGCAAGATGGATTGAAAGGGGTGGTCACTTTTGTATTTTGGTACTATGAAATACTGTAGGATGGCCAATAAATTTAAATAATTGAAGGGGTGGGATTTCAAAAATGATGATTTTGTGATTACTCACATAAGCCAGTGAAAGTAGAGAGAAATGAGATATATGGTCAGATGAACATAAGAGGCGGGCAACTAGAAAGACAGTTCTGCCTGACTCAGAACAGAGAGAGCTGTGGTCTCTTTTGAAGTTTTAATATGCTGTTAAAACAGAATGCAAGCAAAACACAAAGTAAAGAAAACAAACTACAGTACTCAAAATATAGAAAGGCAATACAGTAATACAAAAAATAACAGCACACTAACCTTTCCTTCACAGCAAAGTGTAGCAGAGTCTGGATGAGCCTTTCTGGTAAAGCTTCCCCACCATCAACTGCCAGGACATGTGCAATACCTGCGACATTATCATGAGTGTGTGTGCTGGCAGCCCTAGAAGCTATCATGACTCCCACATCTGTCATTAATCACAGCTGTACCAGGCATTTGCCTGTGAGAGCATCCCATAAGGCCATCTGGTGGGGGGTGCTGACTATGCACTGGAGCCATGGATGATGACATCCATCAGAAATGCACACACACCCACACAAGAATGCAATAATGAGGCACATGCACAAACCAGGATCATAATAGAACATGTGTTTGGCATGCTCAAGTCATGGTTCCACTGCCTTGACATATCTGGTGGAGCCTTGCAGTACTATCCATCCACATGTGCACATATGTTTATAGTATATGTCATGCTACACAATATGATCCTGCGGAAAAAGCTGCAGCAGAAACAGCACAGGGAACAGCCACACAACCCCCCATTGCCAAGGTCCCCACAGGCACAGAGGGACTCAGAAGAGGAAGCCCCCGAGCCTGCACCCATGGGCAGATGGAGGCATGCCCAGTATGCCCAGGCCTTTGTAAAGAGACAATGCATAGTGCACACACTGACACTGTAGGGACCCAGGGACTGACACCTCTCTCTGACTCGCACACACCCTAAATGGATGACACACACATCACATTACCTGTAACTTACCGTGCATAGGCAGTGTACTATGTGCATCCAACATAGGCAGCCCTCAAGCACCATCCTCACAACTGCTGCAGGTACAAGGTAAGTCGGTATTCTTAACAATAAATGAATGGATTACTATGTTTTGGTTGCATATCTATGGAAATGCTGCATGCATGCAAGGGGATGGGGTGGCCTACTGGGAGGGCAGCAGACAACTGACAACTATGTGAAACACCAGGAAATGTCTAAACAATATTGGCTTCCCCACACTATGCAGTATCATTTAAGATGACAAATCCCACTGCAGTATATGTGGGGGGCCAACTAAGAGGGGTCATAGGTCACATGCATGAATGTCACTGTGGGGATCCCTTACTCACTCCCAGACTCACACAGTAAGTTAGGCATAGAAAACCATAAAGGAATGTCTGACAAAGGCACACAAATGGCAGCAATGATGGAATACCCCCTGTACAGACTTACACAGTGATATCACAGCAGGCCTTGCAGTTGCAGTAAGACTCTAAGAAGGGTAAGACATCTGAAACTCAATTGTATGGCATTACAATCTAACCTGTGGTCTCTAGTGATATGCCTCTATTCTCCAAGACAGGGCACAATACTATGCTAAATGGAACCAAAATGTAAAGCCAAATTGTTGACAGGTGTGCCTCTCCCCCACACCCATATTCTCATAGAAATGCAGTAACATGTAAGTTTGTAGGGTAATAGCAGCACATTGCCAGGGCTGACCCAATCAACATGATAGCTTGTTGCATGTCCACAATATGCAGGGGTCAATGAGCTATGCATATGTGTGGGGAATACTTGTCAGGATGTGGCCAGCAACTTCTCATGGCTGTTGTGTCCTACTGGCCTACGTAGAGTACTGGGGTAGACAGGGCCATGTTCCATGAAATGTAGTGCCAACTATATTGCATGTCAGCTGCACATATGTTGGGAGTTGTACACACTGTTCAGATGTCAATATCCATTACTGCCAGGAAGCTGGATAGGTCATGTACAGGAGGCCACACATATGAACAGTACACAGGTTGGAGTAACCTACATAGTGCCTACCATACCTCACAACTATAAAGAACTTTTGCAGAATGTACACAGGTTTGCACCATATCTCTGGAGTCTGTATTCTGAAATAGTGGTTGTCTGGCAAATCATTGGCAAACCACGAAAATCTAAAGTCAGAAAATATTGATTGATTGTAGTGTCTCAGATTTCATACCCTATAGAAAAATGAATGCTAATGCTAAATCTGTTATTGTATCACCTTTCCAGGTTTGTAAGGCCAAGAGTTACAATGGTCTGTATATTTAGGCCTTTGAAACCCAATTACTCATGGCTTTGTCCAGATGTCTGGCTCACATATGTAGAGAGGTAGGGTGCCTAGTAGCACAGCAGGGTGTTCTGTCACTTACCATTGTCACCGCAGGGGGTCCGCTGCCTGGCAGCCTGGGAACATATGAGTGACAGAACACACTGGCTCACTACAGCTGGCCTGCAGTAGTCTCACGTGGCCTACAGGCATCTGGCAAAAGACCATGGCTCACCCATAGTGCCTTTGTAGGGAATGTCATGGGGTCCTGGGTCCTCTCCTGTTCAGCATCTACTTCTCAGAAGTCCAGGCCAACACAAAGGGACTCTGGCTGACCAAGTCCATAAACAACTGCAAGCTTTGAACAATTATTAAATCCCCAAGTGATGCAGACATGCTATAGAAAGGCCTCACTGAGACCAATGACTGGTGTTGAAACCATAGGTTCATAGGTTCATAGGCTGGTACTAGGCTATCAGCCCTACGGCCTATACAAGCCTAGCCATAACAATTCCCTGGATATTTCTTCCCACAATATTTACTTCCCTGGACCCCTGTCTAGCAGGACAACTGACTTGATCCCTGGGGTGAATTTACTATCTTCCATCCAATCGTCAAGGTTCCTTTTGAAGAGGGCCAAGGAGGTGCTCTGCTTGACATGTATGTGCAGTCTATTACAGAGTATGGGGAGTCTCTGGGTCAGGAACCTATCCCTCCAGTATGTTTTGTTCATTGTGATGCCAAAGTTTAGATCCCTGGAGCGTGTGGCTCTGAGGGATTGGGATTTCTTTAAGTGGAGCATGTCCAACAGCTCAGGGTTTTACATGGCCTTGCATGTTAAGCAGAGATCGCCTCTGAGCAGACGATATGCCACAGAGTATAGCTGGATTTTTTTAGACGGTCAGTATGGGACATCTGATTTAGGCCTGTGATTCTTTTAGTGAGGCATTTCTGCAGCCTTTCTAGCTGTTGCAAATGTCTTATGAAGTACATTCCAAATGGGGCGTTGTACTCTATATCGGGTCTAATGAGGGATGAGTACAGTGGGACAATGACCTCATTTTTTCTGGATGAAAAGCCCTTAGTGATGAGATGGGCCAAATAGAAGGATTTCCTGACTGTTATAGTGATGTGGTTATTGAAGGTGAGACCACTGTCCACCTGTGTCCCTAAGTCTCCCATCACACTTTCAGTGTTTTGTGTACTGCCACCTATGTGGTAATTCATGGGTACATGTTTTTTTCCCAAAGGAGATAACTATACATTTTTTGGCATTAAGCTTGAGCCCGTGGCTTTGGCACCAAGCATCTGTTTCTGTAAGGCCCTTTTGTAGAATATCCACATAATTTGGGGATTCAATAATGGCTCCCTGTTTGCAGTCATCTGCAAACTTTGTTAGCCAGACTTCCTTAGTGTTGGCCTGTACTTCAGAGACGTAGATGCCAAACAAGAGGGGTCCCAGGACTGAACCCTGATGTGCTCCACTTGTCACTTGTCTGGAGCTGGATTTGGAGTAGGCTACTTTTACAGTTTGGGTTCTGTCAGTAAGCCAGTTAGCAACCCATCAAAAACCATAGGGATTTATGCCCAGCTTAGTAAGTTTATCTATGATTCCAGAGTGGGGGATGGTGTTGAAGGCCTTGGCAAGGTCCAGATAGGCTGTGTGGACCACCTTACTCTCATCCACAGCTCTGGAGACTGATTTGAAGAAGTCAGTCAGGTTCAGGAGACAAGATCGGCCCTTCACAAACCCAAACTGGGTGGGGTCCAGTGTTTGAAGGTTGCTAATGTCTTTGTTTATAAGTTCCATGATAATGCGTTCCATGCCCTTGCAGATAAGGCTCATCAGACTGATGGGACAGTAGTTCTCGGGATCCAAGGTAAATCCCCCCTTGTGGAGTGGGATAACTATAGCTGTGCGCCACTCAGGCACGAAGCCTGAGGTGAGACTATGATTAAACATGACACTTAGGTGAGGTACCAGTTCATTTTGTAGTTCATGTAGTACACAGCCCAGGATGTCATCTGGTCCCATGGATGCTGTATTCTTAGCTTTGGAGAGTGCGGTTTCTACCTGTGTGGCCATGATTACCGGAATTTGGCAATCTTTTGGTATTGAAATGGGTCCTTTAGGGGGTGAGAGGGAGGTGAAGTTGGTACTAAATTGATCTGCCAGGATATTGGCAATATCCTTGGAATCAGTATATTTAATGCCATTCTGTTGTAGCTCAGAGCATATCTGCGCATTGCCATTTAGATTCTTAGAATGCCTTGTTTTTGTCTTTGGAATCTTTGGCAATTTTATTTTTGTAACTAGCTTTGGAGGATTTTATGATGGATCTCAGCTTCTTATTGAGAATGGTAAGGGGGTTTCTTGCATCCTGGGATTTTCCTCTTTTCTGCAACAGTTTTTTTCTTCTGTTGTATAGTTTGTTTATGGCAGGGGACCACCAGATCGGCTTCCTTTTTTTGGAGGACAGTGTCTTGGCTCTATTTGAGATGGCATGATTCATGCATGAGTGGATGTGCTCGTACTTTGCCTTAGTGTAGGATTCAGCAGTCAAACTTTAAGCTCCCATCTGCATGGGTGTCATGAAGTTTGTCACTTCTGACTTGAGTAGCATGAAGTTGGCTTGGGAAAAGTTTTTTTATGGAGGTTTCCTTACTGGGGGGTGGGGGTGGGATGTGGATGTCAAGGGTGATTTGCTTATGGTCAGACCTGACCAATGAGGGGGTGACCACTGGTGTGGAGCATCTATCTCCCATGCTGGTAATGACCAGGTCTAGGATATTGGAGCCCTTGGTGAAACAATGGATTAGTTGATCCAGGGATTGGAATTTATGAATTCCAAGAACCGTTGGGAAAAGGTGTTGGTGCCCAAGTAGTTTTCCCAGTTAATGGCAGGGTAGTTGAAATCACCCAGTATTAGGGTGTTTGGTTATATCTTAATATTTTCCAGTATGTTGAGAATCTTGGGGCATGGTTGGGGATCTGTAGCAAGCTACAATTTGGATTGCAGTCTTACCTAGTGTTAGTTGAACCTGGAGAATTTCAGATGCATTGTGTTGGGCAACTAGCCTGGTGGTGTGAATATCCTTGGTGAATATGGACACTTCTCCACCTTTAGTGTTCCAGTCTTGGTTTGGTGGCCGAAAAGTGTGGTAAGAGTTGTAGCCTGGTATTGCAGGGGTGCTCTCTAGAGCCTTGAACCAGGTCTCAGTTAATGCACACATATCAATGTTCTCCATTTTTAGGAGTGCCTCGAGAGAGTGCATTTTGAGGTTTAGACTTAAGCTTAATGCAAAAAATACATCATCATCCCCTTTGGTTAAAAACTCAGTTCCCACTAACCACCATATCGATGGGAGCCCACTGAACACTGAAGGCATTATATGAGTTCTGTGGATGCAGGTTGACAGTAACCTCTCCTTTGGCCACAACATTGCCACTGTGGTCAGAAAGTCCTTCTATATGACATGTCTCATTACCAAGGGTTTTGCATCCAGGAAGAAAGAGGTCATCATCTCTCTCTACTATTCCATCATTAGACCAATCATTGGGTATAATGCCCCATTTGGGATGTACCTCACTAGACAGCTGCAACAGCTGGAGAGGCCACAGAAGTACCTTACGAAGTGGACCCTAGCCATTAAACACATGTCCTACATGGACAGACTCAAAAGACTCCAGCTATTCTCTGTCTCATATCGCCTACTTAGAGGTGATCTCTGCTTGACTTACAAAGCCATGTCCGACCCAGCTCTGTTAGTAATGCTACATCTAAAGAAGTCCCAACCCCTCTGCACCACATGCTCCATGGACCTCAATCTCATTACCACAATCAACAGAACATGATGGAGGAACAGGTTCCTCACCCAGAGACTGCCCATGCTCTGGAATAATCTTCTCATACATGTCAAGCAGAGCACCTCGCTGTCCCTCTTCAAGAGAACTCCTGATGAGTGGATGGGTAATAGAAAGTTCACCCCGGGGATCAATCCAGTGGCTCTACTTGATAGAGGCACTTGGAATTAACGTTGGGTGGCACAATGCCAGGGCACTTCTATGGGCTAGGGTTGTAAAGGCTCCAGGGCCATTAGCCGAGTACACATCTATGAACCTATGAACCAACATAACACAGTCAACAAAATGCAAATGTAAGACCATGCTGCTAAATGCTAGTTGCATACCTCTCAACCTCGTAGAGGAAGAAATCTGGACAAAGCCATACATAATTGTTGGATAAAGGCTCAACTATAGGGACACATTTTAAATATTGCTCTCATAAGGTTAGAGAGTTGATAGAATAACAGAGGGGGTGTTTAGTAGCATGGATGTCATGAAGGGAGTGAAGTCTGAAACTCTAATGTTCTGTCAGTATTTCCTGACTGCAACCCTGAGTTATTTGTAACAAATGTGCTAGAAAACCACAATGTTAAGGGAAACCAACCAGATATATGAAGCATGCATCTTGATAATCTGTAAGATTATGCACAGTTGACAGGTATGGCCACACCAGGATATGATCTGTCAGGTAAGAAGAAAACTGCACAACCAGGAGATCCCCAGCTAGCATATCACCAAGGCGCTAAACTTTTACACAGCTTCAACAGTCAATAAGCTGTAACCATATCTCCCAAATGGCCAAATTGTGCAAGAACATCTACCCTTTACCTCATAATATAGGTCTGTGCATCATCCATCTTGTATTTCTCTTATAAGTAACTGTGATGATCCGAATATATCTATCAGTAGGTAATGACATAATACAGTATGGTTTCAAGCATTACACATGCCAGAAAATGTTTGCTAAAACAAACCCAGTCACACAAGCAATTCATACATTTATAAGAGGAATAGTTACAGTGCCTCCCTATGTTTGGCCCATTGTTTCCCCATATTGGCAGCCTATCTCCAGATATCTTGCACAAACAGGTTGCAAGGTAAAGATGTAGCACACAACACCCCGGACTGCAGTACAACTATCCCTGGAATGGATTCCCACACTTACTATAGAAGATCATCCTGAGCATGCTCCTACACTTACAGAGAAGTGAAGCCCATGTTATTGTGCAAATGTTGCTTTTGCGCGAATTAGCGTGAATTTGCTCATAGAGCAGCATCGGGCAGCGCCGGTTAATCAAGTTTAAACTATTTCTGGCTCCTCAAAGTCTGCTCTTCAATTTTTCCCTTAGAACTGCTCTACTTGCAATCTAAACAGTCTATTCTCTATCTGAAAAGCCCAGCACTTGCTCCTAAAGCATTTTTATACAGGTAAAGCACTCCTAAACAAAAAGAAAGTACTTCATTCACCTAAATTCCCTTGAGTACCCATTTCCCTATAGGTCCTTTCTGACTCAGTTACACAGCAATCCTTTACACTATTCTAGCATGTCGAAGGGTCATTTGCTGGCATCCTCTCCTGTTCAGCTGGTGAATCTGGGAATCTTGAGGCAATGTTACAATTGCCTCATGTACACAGACAACCCTCTCCTCCTCCCAACAAATACAAATATATGTGAGAGATGCAACTATATAGCCAAACTGGAGGCTGAGCTCTCTCAACTCAGTACTGGCAAAACCAGTCAGGAGGAGAAGGTAACCACGCACACCACAAACCCAGTCTCACATAGACCTATTACAACTGCAAACCAAACACATAAACACACAAAAACATACTCGGAGGCTCTGATTAAAAATCTACCAAAACAACAGAGGCCTCCAAAGCAGACACCCAAGCGACCACTACCTGAAGACATACCACATGCAACACATAGTTCACAAAGTCAGTGTGCTAAACAGTTACAGCCCTTAAGGCCAAACAACATGCCAGATACACTTGTAATAGGCGACTCCATAGTCAGACACACTGACGTCCCACTCACCAGACTAAACAAGGAAAAGGTTACAGTAAGCTACCTGTCGGGCGCTAGAATCCGCCACATAACACAAGCACTCAGGTCACTCCAAAGCAAGTACAAATACGACTCAGTCATTGTCCATGCTGGTGTGAATGACCTGAGACGTACCTCCCTGGACTACATGAAAAGAGACATAGAGGAGCTCTCTGATTATGTAGCCCAGGCCGGTATGACCCTGACCCTGAACAGCATCTTACCCTCACCAAGAATGATGCCACAGTACAAAGACAAGATGATCAGCTTTAACAATTGGCTTAATTACTAGTGTCATTCTAAGGGGATCCAATGTCTGTCTGCTTGGGATGACATGCTTGACAAGCCACGCTGCTTCACAAGGGATGGCTTGCACCTGTCACCCCTGGGCTTCTGGATATTGGCCAAGGCTCTTGCCACCCCCATAGTGCCTTTTTTAGGCAAGGCTCAAAAGACAAACCCACCTCCCTAGAAAACACAAGTGAAAAAAAACTAAGGGTAATGCTGCTCAATGCCAGAAGTCTAAATCTCAAGATGCACGCTCTCGAAGCCCTCCTCAGTATGGAGAACATCAATGTCTGTGCAGTGACTGAAACCTGGTTCAAGGCTCCTGAGAGCACCCCAGCACTACTAGGTTTTACCTCATATCATGCTTTCCGGCCCCAAAACTTGGACCGAACCACAAAAGGAGGGGGAGTATCCACATTTATCAAAGACACCCACACCTCCAGGTTAGTGGCAACGCACGAAGCATCGGAGACCATCCAGGTGCAACTAACCATAGGCAAAACTGCCCTACAGGTTGTAGCATGCTACAGACCACCCTCTCAAACTCAGGAACCCCACTCAGCCTTCCTGAAGACACTGGAGAGTATGAATGTCTCACCAAATACCATCATATTGGGAGACTTCAACTACCCAAACATAGACTGGGAACATTACTCAAGCCCCAACACCCTAGCCCAAAGGTTCCTAGAATTCATAAACTCAAATGCGATGGAACAACTAGTCACCAATCCCACAAGAGGAGATAATATACTAGACCTGATCATCACAAACATGGGGACAAAATGCTCCACACCGGAGTATACCCCTCATTGGTGAGATCAGACCATAAATTAATCTCACTGGAAATCCACATCCCACCCCCCCCCCCTGCACAAAAGACCACAGTGAAGAACTTCTCAAAAGCCGACTTCACACTTCTTAAGACTGAAGTGGTATCCTTCAAGGCCCCTGGGCCAGTGGAAACCACAACCCACACCGCTGAATCCTTTATAAATGCCTTCTACGGGCACCTTCAAGAATGCATGGATCATGCAATCCCTAATAAAACCAAGACCCAGTCCCCCAAAGGCAGGCGCCCTGTCTGGTGGACCCCAGCCATTAACAAACTTTACAACAGGCGGAGGAAGCTACTACATGACAGAGCAAAATCCCTAAAAGGGAACGCATCTCTGATCAGTACTAGCAAAAAACTATGATCACTCATAAAATCATCCAAGGCCAACTTTGAGAGAAAAATCGCAAAAGGCAAAAAAGACAATCACAAGGCCTTCATTAGCTATGTTAGAAACCTGGGTGGAAACTCCCAGATATGCTCAGAGTTAGTCCAAAATGACACAAAATACACTGAACCCACAGACATTGCCAACATTCTGGCAGACAGGTTCAGTGCAAATTTCTCCGCCCCCTACCCCCCAAAAGGAGAAATATCTATCCCAGCAGAGTGTAGCCTCCCTAACATCTCAGATGCCCAGGTGAGAGCCGTCCTCTCCAAAGCTAAAAACACAGTATCAAGGGGACCGGACGGTGTCCCGGGCTGTGTGCTACATGAACTCCAAGAGGAACTAAATCCACACATAAGGTTGCTGTTTAATCTTAGCCTTACTACAGGATGCGTACCCAAAGAGTGGCGTACAGCAACAGTGGTCCTACTCCACAAAGGCGGTGCTTCTATGGACCCTGGAAATTACCGCCCCGTAAGCTTGACGAGCCTGGTCTGCAAAGCTATGGAAAGGATCATTATGGAACTCATAAACAAAGACATTGGGGACCTACAGACATTGGATCCTACCCAATTTGGCTTTGTCAAGGGCAGATCCTGCCTTTTGAACTTGGTCAACTTTTTTGAAACAGTCACTAAGGCCATTGATGAGGGTAAGGCAGTTCACACAGCCTACCTTGACCTTGCAAAAGCCTTCGACACAATACCCCACTCGGGCATCATAGACAAACTCACCAGCTTAAATGTAAACCCATATGTCACAAGATGGGTTGCAAATTGTTTCAAGGACAGAACCCACAAGGTCAGAATTGCTGGAGCCATGTCAGACTCTAAGCCAGTCACAAGTGGTGTCCCACAGGGCTCAGTCCTGGGACCCCTCTTATTCGGCATTTATTTTTCCGAGGTGCAAGCAAACATAAGAGGATTATGGCTGACAAAGTTCGCAGATGACTGCAAATTGGGCGCCATAATTGATACTCCAGCGGACACAAGCATCCTTCAGAGAGGCCTCATAGAAATGGATAATTGGTGCCAGAGCCATGGCCTTAAACTGAACGCCAAAAAATGTATAGTCATACCCTTTGGGAAAAACAAGGTACCCACAAATTACCACATAGGTGGTAATCCATTAAGTACGGAAGAGGTAATCAGGGACCTAGGGACCCAAGTTGACAGTAACCTCTCATTTGACACTCACATTGCCAAGGTGGTTAGGAAGACCTTCTATATTGCCCACCTTATCATGAAGGGATTCACATCCAGATCAAGAGAAGTCATTGTGCCCCTGTACTCTTCTCTTATCAGGCACATGATTGAGTACAATGCCCCATTTGGGATGTATCTTACCCGACACATGCAGCAGTTGGAAAGACCCCAAAAGTTCCTCACCAAGAGGATAAAGGGTCTCAAACATATGCCATATGCTGCCCGGCTGAAGAAACTCCAGCTCTATTCAGTCGCATACCACCTACTCAGAGGTGATCTATGCCTGACGTACAAGGCTATGTCCAATCCAGAATTAATGGACATGCTCCACCTCAAAAAATCCAAATCCATCAGAGCCATGAGAGCAAGAGATTTGAACCTCAACACAGAAATAAATAGGACGTGCTGGAGGGACAGATTCATAACCCAGAAGCTCCCTACACTCTGGAACAGAATCCCAGTCCACATTAGGCAGAGCCCCTCACTAGCTCTCTTCAAGAGAAATCTTGACGAGTGGATGAGAGATCGTAGGTTTACCCCGGGGGTCATCTCTGTGACACTACTAGACAGAGGCACAGTAAACTAAACCCTAAATGGGCATAGTATTCTCATCCCAAGGGGTGGCGAAAGCCACACACACTCTGGCTAGGCTTATAAATGCCCTAGGGCAGATAGCCTAGTGCGAACCTATGAACCTATGTCTTTGCATACACACAGCTATGTAAACCTGTCTCTACACACACACACACACACACACACACACACACACACATCAGACAGTATCACCCACAGAAAGCTGTAGCTGGCACATATGTGGTATATCTGCATATGTTGTGTGTGATACACAAACACATATATGGGCAACATATTACAATATGTCAAGCATACACACACATAAACATGGGGAAGAGAGGGACAGACAGAGATAGAGTGAGACACACAGGAAGACACACATAGACAGTGAGTCATGCACAGGTATACCCTGAATGGCATAGAGTGATGTCCTGCTGCAGACAGTTGTATACCAGTTGCAAACACTGGCATGTGCCAGCATGAAGATGAGATTCATTGTCTGATGGTACTAAAGTGGGGGTTGGAATATCACATCACCTACCTTTGTGTGTGTTTGTGTCTGTAGGTTTAAGTATTATGATGCCTTACCCACCCAGTACACTTCCCATTGCCCTAATTTACAACATCTGCCAGTGTCATTCACCTTAGAAATACCTTTGGACTGGCTTTGCTCTTGTAAGCTCTCTAGCATGTGTGATAACTGCGTAACACTATCATACAAATAATTAGATAGGTAGGGGTTCTAATCACAGTCCCGGCATAGTAACAGTGGTTGTGTGTGTTGGGGGTGTGTTTGTGTGTGTGTGTCTGTAGGGTAAAGGTTTTGAGCCCATTCACACTCAGTACACTTCCCATTGTCTGACTTTATCAGTCCCGCTGATGTCAGTCACTATAGAAGTACCTTTGGGCAGCCCTCAGCCCTATAAGCTCTGTGGCACATGCGATAACCGCGTAACCCTATAGTACAAATAACTAGTTAGATAGGGGTTCTAATCCCAGTCCTGGCAAATCTAAAAGTGTATGCATGTGTGTGTGTGTGTGTGTGTGTGTGTGTGTGTGTGCATGCATGCTTGTAGGTTAAAGAATTTAAGCCCAATCACACCCAGTATACTTCCCATTGCCCTACTTTAGCAGTCCTGCTGTCAGTCACCTTAGAAGTACCTTTGGGCAGCCTGCAACCTCCTAAGCTCTGTGGCATGTATGATAACTGCGTAACACTATAGTACAAATAACTAGTTAAGTAGGGAGTTCTACCCTCAGTCCTGGCAAATGTAAAGGTGTGTGTGTGTGTGTGTGTGTGTGTGTGTGTGTGTGTGTGTGTGTGTGTGTGTGTGTGTGTGTGTGTAAGAACAATATCCTGTTTTTGCATGAGAACTATCCATTGGGTGGCCGTGGTTTACAATTTTAGGCTATGGTACTCCCAGTACACATCCCAAGGTCCACTTTACAAAGGCTACTGTTCACATCCACCATAGAGGTATTTGTGGATACTCTTCAGCCCTATAAGCCCCGTGCTGAGTGCAAGAGTTCTGTAACAGCTTAGAATTAATAACATGATAGGAAGGGCTGCTAATGTCAGTACTGGCAATTGTGTGTGCATTGGTGTGTTTGTGAGTATGTAGATTCGTAGGTGACAGTTTAATGAGTTCCCCACACCCAGTACACACTCCATTGCCATATCTCACAAGGGCACATGATGTTATTCACTTTACAGGTACCTTGGAACAGTCAGCACACTATTAGTTCCATGCCACCTGTGATAACTGCATAACACTGTAGTACCACTAACTAGATGGGCAGGGGTTTCAAACATAACACTGACAACTGTGACCCTGTGCATGTGTGTGTGTGTGTGTGTGTGTGTGTGTGTATTGACACGTGTGTGTGCGTGTGTGTGTGTGTGTGTGTGTGTGTGTGTGTGTGTGCCTATTGGCACGTGTGTGTGTGTGTGTGTGTGTGTGTGTGTGTGAGTGGGACAGTATTCTCTGTGTGTTTGGTCAACACAATATCTTCTGGGGTTGTGGGTTTTACTAATCTGAGGTGTGTTCCACCCACTACACTTACCATTGTCCACTTCACAAGGCCTGCTGAGGTCAACCACCATGGAGTTACCTATATACACCCCTCAGCCCTATAAGTTTTGTGGCAAATGTAATAACTGTTGCATAAACCTGGTAAATGTGTACATATACAGCTGTACCTCAGCTCTGACACGATCAATGTGTTACCACTCTGCCATACCCCTCATTGCCAATGTCTGGAGGGCCACCTCCTGCTGACAAACAGACACCTGGAACACAAACAGAATACATTATGTGAGACTACATTCAGCATTACTAACACCAATAATGCATCATGGCTGAAAAGGTACACACACTCTGAAGTGAACCCATTACAATTGCAGGCTGACAGTACCTTACACAGCCAGCATTACATAACTAAACTGTACTTAATTCACCCTATGTATAAGAACCATATTAGCATGTCCCTGCATCGGTGGTATGGATGACAGGGCTGTGGCAATGTATTATCATATGCACAGGATGTTGTGTGGGTTTGCCAGAGTTTTAGGCTTGGCCATACAGCTGACATCATGTGTGTGCATTTGGAGGGGTGTTATATGAATGGGCCTTGCAGACGTGGTAGTATGTGTGTGTCTTGAGGTGACCTGGCTGTGATGGTGATGTGTGTGCATATGTATGCACACAGTCATGCCTAGTGGCTGCCCTACACAGGGATATGTTGGACAGCTGTGGACCATACATGGCAGGGTGTACAGTTCACTGTCTCCAGCCATGGCCATGGGAACTGGTCTTGCCAGGGCTCTCACTGGCAGCAGCAGGCCCAAGGCCAGATGCAGTACTGCTTCCCAATGGTGACTGCTGTCTGCTGGATTCATGTCCCTAATGGGACCAGCCAGGACCACGTGCCCATGGCCTACTCCATTGTGGTGTTGACAGAACCCCCCCTTCAGCAGTGCTGGTGGTACTGCCACAAGGGGAGTGTGAAGGTGCACAGCCCTGTAGACTCTCAGCTGATGTTGCTGCTGGCCTACATCCACGTGACTGATGCCCATCTCCCACCACATGCTCTAGCACAGACATGCTATGGTCGAGGATTGCCAAGGTCTTGCCCCACCATCTATTCATGACCTCAATAGTTTGATGTGTGGCCTCAACCAGGTCATGTATTTTGCCACGTAAGCCAGGAGGAGTTGCATCCAAGACCCTGAATATTTGTCTGTTGTTGTGTTCACTACATGCCTGTGCATCCATGACAGCCAGAAACATGTGCCTGTTGACACCTGCTGTGGCACTTGTGACAGTGGCTTGACAACCAGCAGTCCTCCCTTGAGCACCCCTGTCCATCTGCCTGTGTGGGACCTCACCTGCACTCTGGCTATGGCTAGTGGCTACACTCACACTTGCCATAGTCACTACACTAGCCTGTTCCATGCCACCACCTGCCAACTGTCCATTATCTGTGGCTGCTGGAGATGGGGTGTTTGTGGACATTGTGACTGTGTGTGGGGACATTTTGGATGACTGTGGGATGCCAACTGATGGCACAGATTCAGCCCCCGACAACCCCACATGTGCTCCACTATGACCACCATTATTGTCAGAGTCTGCAGAGACACTGATATCAGATTCTGAGCAGGAGGGACCATGACCACCATGTCCACCTGTGAGGGGAAGACAACATTTGTAAATTAATACCTGCACTATAAGGTTTGCTGGTATATATACACATGCACACACACACACACACACACACACACACACACACACACACACACACACACACATGGACAGACAAACAGACACATACAAGTGAGGTGGCACAAAGGCATTACACAGACCTCACAATGGCCAAATGGTGACATTCACGGCATATTCAAACCACAGCATGCACACTCTGGACAGGCCCTCAACATCATGCAGTGCATCCCTTTCCACTTAATGTTACTACTAATCTACACCTCTGGGATACGTGAGTAGTGTCAGTAAGTGATGGGCCTGCACCTAGCACACACTGCAGACATGTACACATTATTGCTGTTCACCTGTATAGCACAGTGCCAACTTCTACAGAATACACCTCTCAACTGTACACAGTTTTGCTGAATGTCTAGATGTGTGGCTCATATTTTTGGTCTGTTCCTCATAAATCCTGTGTTTGTCTGAGACATTACTGGCATGATCTGAGGACTGGCATCACTAATTAATGACATGGTTTGAGTTTCACACTTCAACACCTGCAGTACATGTATGTTAAAACAAAACTGGTTACACTAACAACCTTCCAAGCTTACAGTGAATATAATAAGTGCACACACCCCTGTCAACATGCCAGGTTTTTCTGATGTATAACATGAGACCACAGATATCATATCATGACATTTCACACCTTTAATGTGACTTATAACCTGTGCAATCCAATTGAAGAAAAAACACATTGGTTAGGGGTAACATATAGAAGGTGAAATACGTACAATAGGCTGGTTGCATGAGGTGCATACCCTTAAATTTGTTAAAGCACCTTTTGATTTAATAACAACAGTCAGCCCTTTTGGGAAGGTGTCTGTCAGCATGGCACATCTTGACTTAGCAATATTTGCACACTCCCCCTTGCAGAAGCCCTCCAACTCTGTCAGAGTGTGAGGGCATCTCTTGTGCTCAGCCCTCTTCAGGGCATCCCACAGGTTTTCTATTGGATGTAGGTGTGGACTGTGGCTGGGTCATTCCAAAACATTGATTGTCTTCTGGTAAAGCCATTTTCTGATGAATTGGATGTTTGGTTTGGGTCATTGCTGTGTGGAAAGGTATAATTCGTCTTCATCTGCAGCATTTTAGCAGACACATGAAGATTTTGGGCCAAAAGGGACTGGTATTTGGAACTGTTCATAATCCCCACCACATTGGCTAAAGGCCCACTTCCAACTTATGAACAGCAACCCCAAAGCAGGACACTGTCATCAACATGTTTCACCATGGGAATGGCATTCTTTTGGTTATGCAGAATGTTGTTATTATACCAAACAAAACTTTTGGAATTGTGGCCAGAAAGTGCAACCTTGGTCTCATTACACCAGAAGACATTTTCCCACATGCTTTTGGGTGACCTAATGTATTGTTCTTGAGAATTTCGCCAGACCTGGATCTTGTTGTTTGTGAGGAAAGGCTTCCATCTTCCAACCCTACCCCATAAGCCAGACATGTGGATAATATGGGAGATTGTTGTCACATGTAGTACACAACCAGTACTTGCCAGAGATTCCTGCAACCCCTTTAGTGTTGCTGTAGGTCTCCTGGCAGCCTCCCTGACCAGTTCGGGTTTTGTCTCTTCAACACATTTGGCGGGATGTCCACTTCTTTGCAATGTCACTGTTGCCCCATATTTTCACCACATTTTGATGACTGTCTGCACTGTGTTCCATGGTATATGTAATGCTGTGGAAATACCTTTCAAAAATGAGATCCCTTTGCTGCTTCTTAAGCTCTATGTGAACCATGGTTGTTGCTGTAGCAGGCAGCTGAGTAAATGTCAGGAAAATCCTGGTAGGACAGCTGACCGTTATTTGCTGTTTAACAAACAGTCTCTGTAATTGATGGCAAGGTATGTACCCAAGAACACGTAATGCTGTAATTATATTGAAAGCTGCTTCAACACACTATTAGCTTCAACCTGTGCACATTTATGCATCTAGCTTCTTGTATGTTTTACATTTGTCGTAATTGTTCCCCTAAAAGATTTGTTTGTTTTACAATTGAATTGTACAGGTCAAGGTCACATGAAAGGTTGGAAGAGTTTGGCAATGTGTTATTGTGCTATCATTTTTGTACATCACAAATACCTAACATTTTAACAGGTGTGTATACACCATTTATGTATAGCACTAATTTATAAAATATGTCCCTAGTCTTGGCCGTTTGTCCCCCCCATTTTGTCATTCTTTGTCCAGATTTCGTGCAATGACAGATTGTGAGGTATGCTGCAGATAGGTTACATATCCTGCAAATAGGGCCCTGTGATGACCACTGTGATACAATGCAGTTAATCCCACCACAAGTAAACATGCAGATATCGCAATATGGCTGAGAGTAACAGTTGTGTGCATGGTAAAATGCATGACCTTAACATGCCTGGGGTACTGGTGGGCCACAACATGACAATCCCATACTCACTGGCTTCAGGTTGCTGTCCCACATCCAGACCAGAAGGTACCTATGTAGTTGTGGGGGAGAGGTATTGTCAGCAGACTCACCTTTGGCATTGGTACAAGATGAATGCTACTTTTCTGCACATGAACAGTACAAGCTCTAATAGTACACATTTTGCTGTCCTTCACTGTAGATGTGCATTTGTGTGCATTACTAAACCCCACCCAGATATGCAGTTTGACCTCACATGTGCATCTAGATACTCTACAGAGGCCAGTATGACTGCTACATGATTCAATTAATGTGCACTGTGGCCTTACCTGGATGCTACTCGCCTGTTGACTGGGTGCCACCCACCTCCACAACTTGTGTTTCTTGTGTTGGTTGGTGACTGGGGACTACTCCATGGTTGGCAAGGAGCTCCTTTGTTGCCATAAGTGGGGCCTGTGTGGCAGGCTGTAGCATTACAGTCCCTGGCCACAGCAGCAGCCCTTTGCTGGGCACAACTTATCAGGCCAGTCGCACGATGCCTGACCTGATCGCATATGCGGCCATAGTGGCCAATGTTATTCACTCTGTGGACAAGCTCGTCCCACAGGGCAGTCTGCACCAGCAGTTCCATTTGGCTACAGCCAAACATCACCCCATGGTGCTGGATGATAAGGTTAATAATAGCCTCATTTTCAGCTGCAGAGTACTAGAGCTGATGGACACATGCCATGTCACCTGGAATTCATGAACAGGAAACACATTACAGGACCTCATATGTTGGTCAACGTCCTTTGCAGAACCTAAACATTAACATTGTTTATCCTTAGCCACCATATACGACCACATCATACCCCATCATCTATCAGCACAGTCATGTCCCCTCCAATGAGAGCCAGTAAATTGCATAATCCACCATTCATCTTTCACCTTTGTGTAGAGGGATAACAATGGCCATTGTCCTTGCAGAAGGGATGTCAATGGTGCTCAGGCTTTGCTTGAGTAAAGTGCGTAATTGATCTGGGAGCATATGCCTGAGTTCATGTAGGATGCAGACAGGGATGTTATCAGGTCCCATGGAGACTTATTTTGTTGCCTTTGAGTAAGCATTATGTACCTACTTCCTGATGATGAGGGGAGGGGTGCAGGTGCTATGCATATCCACCTACACTGATGGTGGGACAGGGGGGTGATGTTTTCCCTTAACCTGTCTGCAGTAGGATGGCTATAGCTATGCTGTGTGTGTATGTGGTGGGATTGACCAACAGTACAGGGTGGGTTGGGTTATTGCCTCTGAGATGGAAGATATATGTGAAGACAGCCTTGTGATGGGCCTTGGTAGATATGTCCAATTTGTACTCATAGTTAGCATTACAGTGACACACCTGTGACCATATATGCTTGTTCAGACAAAGGTTGACCTGCTTCCAAGTTGGTGCCTGCTCCTAATTGTCCTTGTACAGCCAATCTAGCTACCAATTGTGTGTTTTGTGTATTGCTGTTGTCCACCAAAGGGGATTACTCTACCTTAGTGGAGGCAGGTTTACAAGTCAGGTATTGCTGAGTCCATACAGTTATGTAGGTGCTTATATAGCTGTTTGTAGTAGGCATGGACACAAGGTCATAACACAGTTGGACACCTCTCCAATTTCAAGTGGATAATCATGCTTATTCTAGTACCCATGTCTGTATCAGGGCTATGCAACAATCAGTAGCTGTGAAAATCTATGTCTGTTGGATGCACTGAAACTAAGATTACATGTGTACAACACGTATAGCTTATTTACCTGACATTTTGCATCTCATGTCCTACCACATTGCATGAAAGTTCTGGAGAGGGTGATTGATAAACGGATACGCAGAATAGTAGAATGTAAGACGAGAGATGAACAGTTCAGATTCAGATCAGGATGCAGCAAAATTGACCCGATGTTTGCATTGAGACAGATGCTTGAGAAGAAACTAGAGAAGAGGAGAGAGTCAAACTGGGCTTTCCTAGACTTGGAGAAAGCATATGACAAGGTCCCAAGAAAGCTGATCTGGGCAGTACTGCGGTGGTTTGAAGTCCCAGAAACATTGGTAGAATTAGTACAGGCTATGTACAAGGACCCAGTAACTCAGGTACGAACAGTGTTTGGCCTCACTGAGGGGTTCCCAGTGGCAGTGGGTGTACACCAGGGTTCAGCTCTGAGCCCACTGCTGTTCATACTGGTAATGGACTACATCAGCAAACAGGTTGGAGGGGTCAGAGCAACAAAGCTGCTGTATGCAGATGATGTGGCAGTACAGGCAGACCCTGATCTAGAACTTCAGCAAAGGATAGGAGAATGGAATGCAAATCTGAAGGCACATGGGATGAAACTAAGCACAGATAAGACAGTGGTAATGGCAGCAGATTGGGGAAATCAGAAGAAGCTGAGAATAGAGATAGATGGGAAGATAGTGGAACAGGTAAACAGCTTCAAGTATCTGGGAGGGGTGGTTGAGGAGAAGGGTAGTCTGAATGAAGAGGTCAAAGCTAGAATCAGAGGGGCTGCAGCCAACTGGCATAGAGTATCAGGTGCACTATATGACAGAAGAATGCCAAAGAAGCTGAAAAGTAAGGTGTACAAGACAGTGGTCAATGACCAGTACTACTGCATGGTACAGAAACCTGGGCAGTAAAGGCAGAACAGTTGAAGAAGCTAGAGGTGATGGAAATGAAGTGCCTGAGAAAGGTGGTAGGATGCACACTGCGGGACAGGTGAAGAAATGAGGACATAAGAGCAGAAGCCAAAGTAGCTCCAATTGCAGAAAAGATCAAAGAAAACAGATTACGACGGTATGGGCACATGTGTAGAAAAGCAGAACACAATCTGGCGAGGAAGATTTGGGACAGACAGGAAGAAGGTAAGTGGAAGCGAGGGCGTCCAGCAAAGAGGTGGATGGATTGTGTGAAAGAAAATCTGTGACAGTCAGGCATGAGTGTTGAAGAAGGCAGGAGAGTGGCACTGAATCGAGAGAGTTGGCAACAGTTAATACGATACCCTGACCCCATGTAAATGGGAAAAAGGGATGATGATGATGATGATGATGTTGTTTTGAGGCTTCCAGCTACTCCTACATACATATGCACAGGTAATACCTGATATACATTTCTGTTATATGTCAGTATGGCACACTGTATTCACACTCTTCGTGCTCAGTCATACCTCTCAATCTGTTAGAGCAGGACATCTAGAGGATGGCAAACTCACTTACTCGCTCTTAGCTCTGCTTACACCCATGCTAATACCTTTAGAAGAAAAGAAAAAGGGGTAATAGGAAAGCGGTGAGAAAGGAGCACACAGAGGGAAAACACTATGAAAGGTAATTAGGGATGTGCAGGATAGGTGCAGGGAAAGTCCATAGCTGTCCATTTATAATACAGCAACAGCTGTGCATTTATACAGGACAGCAGACAGGGGTGGTGAATGACACATGTGGGGGGTGAACACCTTAGACGGGGAGGGTGTTGGGAATCAGAGACCCATGAGCCCCCATATGGATACAGAGGGACCGACATCCCCACCTGCAGGCAGTCATGACTGTACCTTCACAGCCCTGATGGTGGCTGTGCTGGGGGCTGGACATGAGGGGCAGCCTGCTACTCAAGGTGCACCAGGCCACCCTGCATCTTGCACAGCTGGTCACCCAACTCAGAGCAGATGACACTGTGCACCATAGCCCAGAACTGACAGCAGATGTGGGGCTCATCTCCGTGACTGCCCCCAGGTGGTGGATGGCCTGCAGGATATGAAGTTCCATGGTGGGTCCCAGACATGCTGGGTTCTGGTGTCACGGCCAGATGGGGCAGGACAGGTGGATCCACTGGGATCAGCCTTCCCAAACGTGCTATGGTGTTGAGATATTCCAAGATATATTGCTTAGTCATGAACCAAATATTTCAATATTAGATTTAATGACATGCATGGTTGTTCAATTAACCCAAAACAATAGATGTGAAACAGTTGCATAGCAAACAGAAAACATGCATAACTGGAACAACAGTAAGCACTGTAGCAGCATGCCAGTAACAATGTCGGCAACAGGCCACCAACAATGCTATGTGAACAAGGTATGTTAGCATGCAACCAATTAATTAGATGAACAGTAATGTAACACATGTCCCAACATTAGGTTTGGTAACAACATACCTTCGGTATGTAAATAATAATTGGTGAGGCAGATGAGGGTTGGGGGGAGAGAAAAAAAGTCCATTAACAACTGCATATGCCTCTATTTTTACAACAGTACTGCTCAATACTCTAGAGGTCTGCCCTCACTTTACAACTACCTATGGCCTACCTATGACATACCCATATTTGTGAGGTGGGCCATGTAGATGGCCTTTTGTACAATGGTGCCCACACGGTTGCTACCAACCTCAGGGCACAAGTCACCTCACAATTGATTGCATGCTCAGGAAATTATTACTGTCATACTTAGTGTGGATGACATCTGCCACAGCAGGGGGAGTGATGGTTCTTCTGGAATTCCATTTGCAGTAATGCTTCTTGTACTGCTCAACAATTGACCAACTGCCTCTTGGAATGGCCACATTAGTAGGGGGATGTAAGACAGCGGGTAGTTTGCAAGCATCCATACACCTGGTCAGCCACAGACCACTGCTATTGTCCTGTACCTCAGATACATATATCTCAAACAGTAGAGGCCCCCAGACTGATCCTTGGGGTACACTGTTGTGAATGAATCTATTATTAGGGGTTGGTTCTACTACTTTGACTGAGTGGCTACTGTCATTCGGCCAGCTAGCTACTCATCTGGTAACCTACAGGTTGGTGTCTAGCTGTGTAGACTTATGTATCCTGCCCACCTGGGGAATAGTGTGAGAGGATAGGGTTAGGTGAAGGTAGGCATTGTTCACCATCTTCCCCTTGTCCCTGTGTTTGTTGACCACTGCAGAGAGGTCAATTAGGTTTCACAGGCCTGATCCCCCTTTGACAATACCATAGTGTATGGGCCCAAGCATTCTGATGTCGCTGATGTCCCTGTTCATAATGTCCTTGATATTGCCTCCCATGCCCTTGCAGAGCAGGCTAGTTAAGCTGATTTGCATCATATTGGCTGGGTTGGTGGATTGCTCCACCTTTGTGTATAGGGATGACAGTGGTTGTCCTCTGTGTAGATATGATGATACTGGTCCTCAGGCTGTGGTTGACTACAGTGTGGAATGGTTAAGAGAACCCATGCCTGTGTTCATGTGGGATGCCTCTAGGGATGTTATCATGACTATGGAGACCTCTGTGTGTTGTCTTTGAGAGGGCATTACAGACCTGCTTCCACATGTGTACCAATGGGGGGACAGGGGGGGGTGGTGTTCACACTTCACCTGTCTGCAGCCGGTTGCCTGTATCTATGCCATATGTGCATGTGGTGTTAATGACCACCACTACAGAGCAGATCTGAGTGTTGCCTCTGGAATTGCAGACACATGTGTGGAAGGCCCAGTAATCTGCCTTGGTGGAGGTGTCCAATTTGCATTCAAAGGCAGCCTTAAGGTACATCACCTGTGCCCTTATTTGCATGTACAGACCAAGGTGACATTGCTTCCAATGAGGCACCTGTTCCTTCTTGGCCCATCCAACATTTGTTTCTACCTATTATGGTATTTGTGTATTGCTGCTGTCCACCACAGGCATTTACCCTATCTTGAGGGAGATGATGCTGCCCTGTCAGGTACTGCTGAGTCCATACAGCTGTGTGGGTGCCCACATAGTATTTTGGTGTGGGCCTAGACACTGCTGCTAGTTCCAAGAAATGAGACGTTGGCTGTACAGCTACTTTTACCTGCTCTGAAGGGATTTATAGTAATTTGTATAGATTTCATACTATTTGACACTGTAAAGGGGGGTAGGGGGCAAGGGAGATGGTGACCTGAGCAGTGATGGCTATGTGGGCAATGCATATATTACCAAGGGGGATGGCACTGTAGGAGTGCTACAGTGGTTATTCATGTTGGTTAGGACCAGGTACATGAGATTCCCCTCTGAAATAGGGGTGTTGACTGACTGCTTCACTGCATTGCCATTGACAAAACCAAGGAATCTATGTGTATTCATGTTCAGGTGGCATAGGTCAGGCACACTATGGTTTGGCATTTGAAGTCACACAAGAGCAGGGTAGATGACTGAATCCTGACAGATTCCAGCAGGTCCCAATAGGTGTGGTGGGTGTCCATAGCCATGTTTGGAGGCCTGTAGCTAGCTATGATTTAAGTTGGTATTTTGTCAACTGTTAACTGCACTTGGGATATCACTCATACAGCATACTGTTTGGCCAGCCTGGAGGTGTGTATGTGTATGCTAATGTTCAACACTCCACCTCCTGTGGCTTTCTGCTCCTCCAGTTGGGGTCTACATGTATGATGGGATGAGTGACCTGGCAAGGTTGGTGGGCTCTCCACAGCTACACAGCAGGTGTCAGTGACTGCACAAATATCAGCATCCTACAGGACAAGATACACTTGCATTGACATGGGTGTCATGGTAAGGCACATAGCTCCCTTTAGAGCATGACATCTGCACAAAGACACACATCAGTGGTGGGCAAAAGCCAGTAAATAGTGCCACTTTATGAATCTAGCTGAAACACACTTATTTGCCCACAAAGACAGTGTCACATTCACAGGTGTACTCTGCAGGATATGACATCTGACAATGACATGTATGCTTATTCATGACTGCAATCTTTAATGGGTTGCCAGTGATGTTCCAGACAATAGATAACTGTCTGAGGCATTGACTACAAATATGAGGCAGACATGTGGTCAGTCTGCAACACTCTGGACGGTTGGCAGGTATGGGGTCCATATATCATATTCAGTTCATCACACACATCTGCATCTGTCATGTAGTATGCACATACCCAATGTACATCTATTACATTTGTTAGACAAGCATATGTATCAGAGTAGCATTTACAAGTGAGATATGACTAACTACAACATCCCAGGTACTCAGTATTGGACAACAGAGACTCCATTAGTAGTCATGCATGGGCTGACCTTTGCTGGGGTGAGTCAGGGGCCAGAGATGTGCTCCATGTCAATGCAGGCAGGGCAAGCAGAAATGGCCATAGGTGCTGGACAGAAGCATATAAGCCCATCAGGTATTGTTGTGGCCTATTATTTAATGCACCATTTGACAGCATTGCATTCCCTCTTCTGCACTCCATTACATGCTTACATGACTGATATACCTGTTATAGTGCTCAGACGTTACCTCACAACAATGCAATTGGTTAGGTTTGTGTAGTCACAGTCTGTCTCTGTCTTTGTGTAGATGGGTTGAGACCTGTGTTGCATAGGCAGCAGCTTGCCTTTTGTAGGTACTGTTCATGGGCAGGTGATGGCCTGTGCACCAATCAGTGTCTCCCACTTGCTACTTGCATCCAGAGCAGCTGTGCTGTCTTTCCATTTGCCAATGCCATAGCAACACAGTGCTATAATGATGGCCTTCGTGTGGGCCTTTCCCCTTTCCCTTGCCTCTCAGGAGGACATTATGGAGGTGTGGGGGCTACAGTTTCAGGTGGGAATACCTATTAGGAGAGGACATGTGGAGACAGCCCAGCAACATGGGGAACAAAGCTCCAGAACTGGGCACAGATTGTAAGTGAGTAGTGCTGTTATACACATAGTGGATTGCTGGTTTAACAGGGTTCATCTGGACATGCATTTTCTGTGTGACTTGACGTCTGACAGTGATATGTCTCTGACATACCTCTCAACTGTCCTGATCTCCACAGACTGCCCACGGGTTTGCCTATTATGTTTGGTCTGTTCTTTAGACAACGTCTGCTTTTATGGAAGCAGTAGGATAATGTGAGGATTGTAGTCAATAACTGTTGACATCCATTGGTGTTTCAGACATCACATCCTTCAGGGATGTTATGTTACAACAAAGCCTGTGACACTGTCAACTGTTTCAGTTTGTAACATTATGTGAGATATGTCCCCCCTTTCCAGCCCCCTGTCCCCCAAGTATGTCATGCTTTGTCCAGATGTCTTGCAGTAAGAGGGTCAGAGATATATCATATCATTATTTATTGACTGCTATCAAGGTATCATCCCATTGATTTAGCAGACTCTTGGGAGTGGTATGTGGCAGTGGCCATGAATATGGTCTCACACCCTGGACATTCTGTGGAAATTTGTACATATGAGAGTTATGTATGTCTGGCCATTGTGAAGTGACTGCCAAGACTGTGTAGCAGTGTTGTATGTATATGTTTGTTTGGCTGGGTAGGGAGAGTAGCAAATGTGAATGTCACAGATCATTTGTATGCCTGAATGTTCATACTGCTATGGCTGTGGGTGGTCTATCAGGTGTGGATGTCTGTAGGGGCAGACTGAGAAAGGTCCTTTAACACCTCAGGATTCCCAGTATACAGTGAGTTGGGCCAGTATCTGTCAGTGTATTGTGTGACTGGGAATTAGGATATGTTCATTCAAACAGTCATTCTACTCTACAGTTCATTGGGGGTACTGGAATATTGCTGTGACTGTGGTGAAAATGATTGTAGATGGACATTTATGCACCACTATTTGCTTTTACCTACAGTTCCATCCCTGTAGTGTATGATATCTTTGGATATACATGGGTAATTGCCCAGAGATGATTTGGGTTAGTGTCGTGTTGGTCTTACTGTGTTTTAGAAGGTGCTGGGTGACATGGTTGGCAGCTGTCACAGGTTTTTCCATTCTATTACATGACTGCAGTCATACCTCTCCACTGTCCAAATGTCTAGACACTGTCCCGATGTGTGGCTCATATGTTTTGTCTGTTGGCCACAACAATTGTGGGTTTCTAAGAAATAACTGGGATGATCTGAGCATTGACATCAGTAAATAATGACATTCATTTGTATTTCAGACCTGGGATCTATCTGGCATTGTATGTTAAAGCAAACCATGCCACTCTAGCAGGCTCCTACGTGTATGACAGCCATATTTCACAGATGTCACTATAGTTTGCCCTTTATCCTCCCAGTTTGTCGGGCTGTTTGCAGATGTGCTGCAGTAAGAGGTTGTTGGTTATCTGTGTGTGTGTGTGTGTGTGTGTGTGTGTGTGTGTATGTATATATATATATATATATATATATATATATATATATATATATATATATATATATCTAGGGTCTATATTAGAACACCGAACATTCAAAATGTCGAGTGTTCTAATATCGACCCATTTTCAGCGAACGCTGAAAATATTGAAGAAACAGAAAACCAAATTTTTTCCTAGGGAAAGACTTTGGTTGTCCATTTCTGTTGCTTCCGTATTTTCAGCGGTTTGGTGGAAAGTTACGGGTCGGGTTCAGGTAAGTGTGCGATTGTGTGGACGTGAGGGTTATGGTGGGGTAGGTGAGTTAGGGTTAGGGCACGGGTGAGGTGACTGCGATAGTGACAGACCTTAGTGTTAGGGTTTGGGTTAAGGTAAGTGGATAGTTAGTGGTGTATGTATAGTTTAGTGTAGGGTTAGATATAACAGTTTAGGTGTAGGGGAAAGAAACAAACATTATGCATACCTGTCTATCACATTCTCAGGCTAGTATTTGCTGCAAACTACTTGATAGTGATACTTACACACTACTGGAGCATTCCATGCCCAAGCATCTTGGATTTACTGGGTCAAGAGCACCCTATTTCTCTGCTTTAGGTCAGCATAGTGGTGCCATACCTGCTCACCAGTCTGGGGGATGCCAGTAGCACTGGTGAGATCATATGTGAGACAGTCCCAGGCCTCTGTTTTGCACTGGACCCCTGGTACTGGCCCTGCAGCAGTCTCTCATCATGGTTTTTGACAAGGAGTACAGCCATGACCCTGGACTTGTGAATGCTCCAGCACTGTGCCCAAAAGCCTGCTCCCTTTCCATAGGTTCATAGATTCATATGTTAGTACTAGGCTATTGGCCATAGGGCCTATACAAGCCTAGCCATAACAATTCCCTATTTCTTACCACACTATTTACTTCCCTGGATCCCTGTCTAGCGTGTCCAACACCAGACATGTTCCTGCAGAGATCAAACTAAACAGGTTATGGCTTTATTCCCACCCGCATGGTTTAAATAAGGCAATATTTCTGCCCTTTACCATCATTCGACCATTTTGAAAATGCTGAGTACAGCTTAGCAATGTGCAAACCCGCTAAGCTGGGTTGAACAATGCTTAAAGGGGTAATTGCTGAGCACTGCTTAACAGTGCACAAATCTGCTTAGCTGAGCTACCTGCTGCTTAGCATTCATGGCTAAGTGATGCTTAAACCTGGTAAGAATAGCTGGGCATTGCTGACTGTTCATTTTAAAAAATATATCAGGATAATGGCTTCATTTAGTAGGTGTATATGATTTACTTTTCAAGACATCCCTCTATGTGCTTTCATTACATTAGCAAGGGGTGTGACTATACTGTATGGTATTCTTGTGTATACATGGGTGATTTCACATGTTATATGCACTCACACTTCCATTTTACACCGGCCTGGTTGACAAAAAACTGTTACTACATACTTTAAGTTAAAAAAAATATAATTTTAACACTGCTTATCCATATAAAAATAACTGTCTGTCTTGGTACTTGAACCATGAATGCCTGCATGCAAAGTCAGGACTCTAATCACTACACTATTTCTGTTTAGGAGTTTCAGCTGTATATTTCTATTTAACCCCTATGAGATGTTTAAGCAATGCTTAGCGGAGGGACATAGCACCCACATCAGCTTAGCTACGCTTAAACATTCCTTATCATTTAAAAATATTATATTATATTATTATGTTATATAGTGAGTATTGTGGTTTTCTGACAAGTCATTGAGGACTGCAGTCAGGAAATAATGGCAACCATTTGACTTTCAGGCTTCTACCATTCAGAAATTCATGCTAATCCATATCCTGTTTTCTATCAACTTTCTAAGTTTGTGAGGGCAATCTTTTATTATTGTCCCTATTTTTAGTGCTGTGTACCCCCATTATTTGTGCCTTTGTCCACATGGACTGCTGTCAGGGACTAATGGTGTACATTTGACTTTCAGATGTCTATCCTTCAGACAATTCTGCTAATGCATAACCTGTTTTCTATCAACTTTCTAAGTTTCTGAGGGCACTATTTAAGATGTGTCCCTTTTTAAGGCTTTATCCCCCCATTATTTGTGCCTTTGTCCACATTTCCTGCTTTAGCGGGTTGCGAGGTGTCACATGGCATTTTTACAATGCAGGAGTGTGTCACAGAACCTGTCACAAATCCCCTGCATTGCCTTCTTCTGCAGACACTGAAATGATAATTTATTTAATGTCCGTGGACACTAAAATACTGGCATAATATTAGAGAAATTCTCTAATATTATGCTGGATCGTGTTTAGAAAGTGTCGTACTGCACTTTCTGAGTGTAGAGGGCATGTTCGTAGTCCGTGCACTACTTAAACATGCCCCTTGCACTCGTTCATGGTTCATGTCCATTTAGGGTAAACAGCAGCACGCCTTCATGACTATGCAAGGTGGCTGCTGCGGCTACATGGACACGGACCTCTCCATGCAGGAATAGACACTATTCCTGCACAGAGTTTACTGCATCCCATGGACAGTTTACTTACATTTGTAAGACAAGCATACAAACCATATTACTATTCACAAATAACATAGAATTATTTGCAGAATTCCAGCTAGCTGGGCTGACAGCCTTCACAACACGTTATCTCAAAATCTATGAAGAAATGCAACTCTTCTACCATAACCTCACCTACTATTATTGATCAAGACTGTACAAGACATGTGTCCTCCTATAATGAAGTTCTGTTTGTTTCAGTTTTCAGACATCCTGTGAGAAAGAAAAAGTAAGAGTAAAGAGAAAATATAGCTTTTGCTAGGGTTTCATCTTAAAAATGAAAATCAGTTACTCTAAAGTCTAAATATTCTAATATTCTATTAGATAATTGCACATACGTTACATTTAAGGAACAACGTGCATTAACCTTTTGAATCTCAGCTAATGTCTCAGTCAATAAGTAATTGCTTTCTTGGTTGTTTTTCTTCATACTATTCAAAGTGGTTGCTTCTCTTGTGTGTTATAGTGTATGAAGCAATTATCTCAAAAGGAGCAAAGGGGGTAAGGTTGCTTACAAATATAATGTAGTATAGCATTATATAAACAGACAATTATTTATTTATTTATTTATTTCCAGTTTGATGACCAGGGAAGTCCACTGGCCTCAGGGAGCCCATTTTCAGTGGAGGCCTGGGGAGAAAAGCTCCACAATACATAGTATAGTTAGATACAGCAAAGTATAGTAAAAAGAGCTACAAAATACAAATACATTTCAAGTTAGAGACATAAATTGTACAGTGGTTACATAGCATATAAATCTTGAGGATGCCAGTAATGTGTTAATTTCAAAGAGAAGAGAGGAAAAAGAGAAAATAACTATTTACAATATATACATTGATAGTATCATTGGATTAGCAAACATTCAGAGTGAGCCAAGGTATTTAGAAATTCAAGGTGGAGTGAAGTAAAGTAGGTTAGGTGGGGAGAATACAGTTGCATTTCCAATTAGAAGAGAGGTAAGACTGGAGATGAGATTTAAAGTTATCAGTGTTTTCTGAAGTCCTTAGTGAAGGGGGGAGAGAATTCCATTTTTTGGATAAGGAAAATGATAGGAGAAGTTGTCCAGCAGGATGCTTAGGTTTGTGGACAGTGATTAGGTTTTGGTGTGCAGATCTAAGAGTTCTATGTAGGGTGTATGATTGTAGGATGTTGGTTAGTGAAGGGCATTTAGTAGGTTTGAATATTAGCCTATGGGTTGTAGTAAGTTGGAGGTAGTCTAAATAGTTGGGGAGTTCTAGCCAGTTTAACAAGTGGAGGGCAGTACAATGATTGGAGTAGTATTTGGCTTTGGTGGTGAATTTAGAAATTTTATTATAACAGTTTTCAAGTTTGGAAGAGATACAGGAAGATAGGTGGGTTAGTAAAGGAGCATAATACATAAGTGAGGGAAGTAGATAGGTAGTGGTGAGAGTTTGTCTAGTAGAACGAGAGAGGAAGTGGTTGTTTCTGTGGGTCTATATTAGAATGCTGAAACCTCACTTATGCGAATCCCGAAAGGCCGACACATACACAGTGAACCGCAAGAACACCAAACATCCTTAAGCGCAAAATTCAAAATATCGAATTGCCATAGTTGGCCAACTCCACCACCCACTACATACGGCCTACCCAAACAAAATAAATATGAATGTATTACTATATATGCACTTACCTTAACCTGCACCCTAACCCTAAGGTCAGTAACTATTGCACATTTACATTAGGGAACTATACCGGATAAGGGAATCTCCTACTGACATTTTACCTCACTAAACATGGTGTGGACAACTATGGCAATTTGGTATTTTGAATTTTGCTCTTAAGGATGTTCGGTGTTCATGTGGTTCGCTGTTTATGTGTTTGCCTTTTGGGATTCTCATAAGTGAGGTTTCGTCATTCTAATATAGACCCATTTCTGTATAGCATGCCAAGTTTTTGATGTTTTTTTTTTTTATGTTTTGCTGTATGTGGGTATCGATTTTTAGGTGTTCAGCTATAGTTACTCCAAGTAGTTTAGCGAAGGGAATGACCTCTTTGGGAGAGTTCTTATGGCTGATAATTTGGAAGGAGTTTTTATCAAGAGGGAAGGATTTTGAGGGAGAGAATAGCAATATTTTGGATTTATTAGCATTTAGAGAAAGGTGGTTTTGAAGCATCCAGTTCTCTGTGGTAGAGAAGGCAGTTTGTGTCTTTGTTTGGAGCTCAGGGAGGTTAGAGGCAGAGCAGATTAAAGTTGAGTCGTCTGCATATTGTATGATTTTGGTGTTAGGTATGGCCGAGTGGAAATCATTGATAAAGATGTTAAATAGCATTGAACCAAGGATGGATCCCTGGGGTACACCGGTGGGGGTATGTAGGAAAGGTGAGGTGCCTTTTCTCCATTTTACAGCCTGAGATCTATCGGACAGGTACCTTGAGAACCAGGATAGGGTATTCTGAGAGATATTAAGGTTAGAAAGGTGGCTCAGGAGATGGGTGTGGGAGAAAGTGTCAAATAGCTTGGAGCGATCTAATACAACTGTTGATACTATTTCTCCAGAATCACAGGCTTGGTTGACTGTATCTAAGAAAGAGAGAAGAGTGGTTATTGTGCTATGGGGCAGGTTGGAAGCCATGTTGGGTTGGAGTGGCAAGTTGGCTTCTGATTAGGAAAGGCATGAGCTGGAGGTGGATGCATTTTTCCAGAATTTTTGAGATTGGGGAGAGGATGGCTATGGGGCAGAAGTTTGAGATATTATTGTTTTTGCCTCCTTTGTGGAGAGGTAGAATAAAGGCTGCATGCCACAGTTTGGGGACATAGGATTCCTGTATAGATCTATTGATCAGTATGCTAATGGGGAGGACAATTCCATCTGTGGCAGGTTTTAGAAAGATAGATGGGATATTGTCATGGGCATTGGAGCATGGTTTTAGTTTGGAGAGTAGTTTTTTTATGTAAGAGGTAGAGATGGGTTTAAGTTCAAATATGGGAGGCGGGTTGGGGATAGTGGGTTGGTTGGATGCCAGGGTAGAGGGGTTGAGTTTAGGGGAAGAACTGCTGTCTGGGAAGGTCTTGGTTAGTTCTGCTATTGAGTTGGTAAAGAAGGAGTTGAATAGAGAGGCTATTTCTGGATCAGATTTGCTGGTGTCAGGGCAGAGATTGTTTTTGGTACCTGGGCTGAGAAGTGAGTTAATTGAATTCCAGAATTGTCTGGAGTTTTTGGAGTGGATGGACTGGAATTTAATATAGTAGGATTTTTTTGTGTTTGATAATTTGTTTTTTAGCAAGGTTGAGGAGCTGTTTATATTTATGATGGGTTTCAGGCTGCTTGTTAAGTTGGTAAAGTTTCCAGGATTTGTCTTTTTGTTGCATAAGTCTTTTGGTATCTTTAGTTAGCCATGGGGTGGTATTGGCTTTTATTCTTTTTGTTCTTGGTGGAGTTAGGGAGTTAAGGGCATTTAAGATGGTAGAGTTAAACAATTCTACAGAATTGCCTAGAGGGAGAGTTTGTAGAGTATTCCAATTTATTCATTTGAATGAGTCAGAGAAAGATGTGGGGTCAAAATTACTAAAGTTACGTGTGTGGATGTAATGGTGTAGGTGAGGTGGGGAGTAGGTTGCTCGGTGGGTGGAAGCTGGCAGTTGGTCACCAATGGAGTCTGGTAAGGTGTCAGAATATGAGATTTTATTTGGATGGGTGACTAGGATCCAGTCAAGAGTGGAACCTGTGGGATTAGTTTTCTTGTGTCTAGTAATGGAGTTGGTTACTTGGGTAAAGTTGAATAGATTTATAGATATGGTAGGATTCAGTTATTAATTTTCTTCCAATCTATGCTCACATCTCCTAGTATGTAGGTTTCAAACTTAACATTAGTTGAGGCCCTTAGGAAGGATTTCTTCAAGGGTTGTGGTATTGTTTCCAGGTGGGATATAAAGGGGCACGATACAAATGCTTTTATGGTTGTTCGTTTTTAGTAATCCTATTACTAGCTCTGTGTTATTGAACTGAGGAATTTGATTTGGGAAAGGAATAATGGATAGTAGGTTAGAGTAGATTAAGGCTAACCCTCCACCTTTCCTGTTTAAGCGGTCATATTTGAGGGCTTGAAACTCAGGTGGTAGGATTTCAGAGTCAGAGATGTGGGGTTTTAGCCATGTCTCATTGATGACAACTATATCAGGTAGGTTGTGGTTTAGCCAGGCATGAAAGTGGGCTGTTTTATTTTTGAGACTCTGGGCATTGATTGTAAATAGTTTGATGTTTTTATGGTTGGTCATATAGCTTGTGACTGGGGGATTGAGATCAGTGGATGTATTAAGTCCAGGGTTGGGGTGTATATCCCCTGCTAGACAGAGAATATTTAAAGAAAGATAGTAGCAGGAGGTTTGGTTTGCATTTTAAACATTTCATTTTATCTAATTTTTGAAGTGTTTATTGTCTATATAGTTTGCAGCTGTAAATTATTTCTAATGTAGACCATGAAAGCATATATCCTAACCAGAACATATAATTAAGTGGCAAAAAATAGAACAGATGGTGCTAAACTTTAATTACATATTAAATAAATGAAGATCCTTCTTGGGATTCAGCCTTTTAAAAAGATGATGCTTAAGGGTCATCCTAAACATGTTACTTGCCTTAATGAGGGAGGGAAGTTAATTTCACAGAAACAAGACAATGTAAAAACAGCATCTAGTAAAAACTACAAGAATTGCCCAGCCATGCTAGTTTTAAACCTCCTGTAGAGGGGGTCCATGAGATAGATAGGCATGACTTTTTACAGGCATACCACTGTTTCAGTGACATGGCTTCTGAATACTCATGCTTTTTTGCTTTTTACTTTTTAAGTCTTTACTGGTGAATTTAGACCAAGCTAGAAGATGCAAGCCAAAAAACAGTACCTGTAGCCCAGAAAAGGGTGAGTCTTCACTGTGTAATCTGTGTCTGGGTCTTTCTTGTATTTTTTAGTAAATGGTTTGTCTGTGTGACTTGTTTATCCTTTAGTTTAAAAAAGTATCTCTGACTGAAGTTTTCAAACTGTTTAGTCAACAGCTAGCTGACCCTCATCTGTTGACCTAAGAGTATACACCAAGACATAGGGTACCAAAATCATCTTCAACGTTTGGAAATCAGACTGTGTAGAGTTTGATAAATGCACAGAAAAATCTTAAAAATACATTTAACTGTCATTAACGGTCAGCAATGACTTTGCAGCACAGAAGTAAAATGACTGAACCTTTAACAACTAGTCAAAACATTTGCTGCAGATAGCTAGACCTGATGCATGCGAGCAAGGTCTGTGTCTGAGATCCCCCAGTAACCAGAATTACAGTAACCTAGGTGAGGCAGTACCAGTATATAAATCATTATTGCAGAGGGCAGGAGTGAGCGGCCACTCCTAGATTGTCCATCCTAGGAGGAAGTGAGGTGGCTCTGGCTGGCGACATGGGTAATACCTAGTGGGTCCACTAAGTATTACACCTAGTGAACCCTGAGCCTGAACTGTCCCAGCATACTCACATCATTAGCTAACTTGAATTTGGCATGTGCCAGCATGCTTTCCTCAGAAGTTAGCAATAGTGGGGCTTGGAAGAGCTGCCAAGGGGAGGGGGGAGAAGGTAAGCCACCACAAAACCAGCAAGATGGCCTGTTTTCTGCCACCTGACTCTTTCTAGGGAACAGAGGGCTAACTGGAGTTATGTGCAGAAATAAATGGGCCATATTGTTTTTGCCTAGCCTTGGAATACCTGGCCCCTACCCTCAAAATGAATGGGTTAACTGGGTACAGGCAGATGAGCTATCAAGACAGTTCCTGTGGGGAGCAAGAAAAGAACTTGGTTGAAACCTCATCAGTAAATGGTCAGAAAATGATTAGATTGTAAAACTGGTTCCAACATCAGTCCTGTGGTGACCACTGTCATCTGGATTACCAAGTCTAGTAAATGTTGGGACACAGATGAAACCGAGTGAAACCAAATATGAGGAAACTACCTGACCGAGCCAAATATCTCCATAATATGTGCTACTTCCATGGCAAGTTCACATGAAGTGTGAGTGACGTAGGCACAGAAGTCACACAAAATAACCCATCTTGGGAGTTTCAGCACTGTATCATCAAGGAAGCTTGTGAATTCCCATGTAAACTACTTAAAATAAGAGGGTGTGTGATATGTCAGTACTTCCCAACCTCTTACTACAAGAACTCTGAACAAAGCTGAAAATAATGGGGAGGCAAAGGCCCAAAATCTCAGACACATTTTAAATATTTCTCTAAAAATTTAGAAACTGGTGGTACAGTGGTGCAGGGGTTAGTGTTGTCACTTCACAGCAAAAGGTTCTTTGGTTTGATTCTCAACTGGGGTGCCTTCTGTGTGGAATTTGTATGTTCTCCCTTCATTTGCTTTGGTTTCCTACAGATGGTCCAGTTTCCACCCACATTCTAAAGACATGCATCTGAAGCATTTCTCCCTGGGCCTATGCTGAAAATGGGCTCTGTCCCAGTTGGACATTCCCAGGAAACAATTGTTAAATAAATTTATTAGGATGTATTTTCTGAAGAATACAAAGTCTGAAACTCCAATGTCTGTCAAGTGGCTGTGTGGCTTAGAAGTGACTGTGTGGCTTAGTGGGTTAATACACTGTTGTTCAGGTTATGGTACTGGGTTTAAAATAGGGCATATGTGTACTTTTTAACATCCAACTAGCTACATTGGTAGAGTTAAGGTCTGGGTTCTAGTCTATAACAGGCAGAATAAGTTTGTAAATGAATGAATGAATTATTTAGTGACTTCAGTCTTCAATGATTTGCCAGAAAACCACATGTTGCGAAGAATAGACAAAGAAATATGAGAAATCAATCTGGGCAGTGTGGGAATTGTGCACAGTTGAAAAGTATGGTTGGTACATTGTTGTTTGTCTACCCATCTGATATCTGAGGAGGAAGCATTACACAACCCCACACCTGATACTGTTCAACAAAGGGCTCTGAATAATCAAAAACCTGAGAGAAATCTCAGCTTCCATATGAATTCCAAAATTTTCTTAAATCTAGGTCTCATTTACAGCTGCCATCTGAAAAGATTACTACCTATCACTTCCCAGCATATCAGACAATAAGCACAGTTCGTTCCATGTAGATCTGCTATTAAACAATGGTGATAAAACTGAGCCAAGGAAGAACCGATTCAAACAAAAAGGGATTGATGTAGCATCAGCCTGAAAGGTACTACAGTGAGACAGTGAGAAGTCTTGCACCAGTGTGGTTTTACCCTGTGGTGGCCATAGGTAATCCTACTAAACATTCATTTGCCCAGACCAAGGGAACTGAGGCATTTTCTTTAAATCATCACCCCCCCCCCCCTGCATATGATCTAAAGGAACACCATTATGCTAGCATGCAAGAGAAACCTAAGATGGAACCATTTCCAATTCACAGAAGGCAAGAAGAAGGTGCCAAATGTAACTAACCCATCTCAGCAGTATAGTGGCAAGGTAGAAATTAAAACAATCTAAATCTGTCTATATTTAAGTATGCCTGAAAATCAATAATGCTGTCTGGCAATAAAAAACGACAGAGGTAAAAGAGATTTAATATAACACAATCTAAATACTGGCAACAACAAGGAAAAACAGTTCTGGATTATATAAGAATAAAAGCATTGAAAAGACATTGCCTGATTATATCAGATTCTATTCAACTAAAACAAATCCTAAGATTTTGAGCAGAAAACACATAATCCGAGTTACTAATACAAAACACTGATTGTCCAGAATTTGGGAAATGAATCTTCTGCACTTCAATAAGATGCAAAACAAATGTGGAGCTCTATTAGGCAATACATACAGAAGTACATACTACAATCAAGACAGAGCTGTTTAAAAGACACATTACTTGAGACAGATAAAAACTCCCTACAAAATGTTTAGATAAAGTTCTAAAATCACATACCTCTCAATTGTACAGATTTTTGAAGAATGTCCAGATTTCTGCTCATATTTTTGGTCTGTTCCTCATAAAATGTGTAATTTTCTGGATTTTTGAGGCAAATCAGTGAGGACTGAATTCACTAAATAGTGATAGTCATTTGAGTTTCAGACTTCATATCCTTCAGAAATGCATGGTAACACAAGAAAACCTTCTAGCAACTTTCTTAAGTTTATAATGGCCAACATTGCCAACATACTGGCAGACAGGTTCAGTGCAAACTTCACCCCCCTCTCCCCCCCAAAGGAGAGATAACTATCCCAGCGGAGTGTAGCCTCCCAGATATCTCAAATGCGCAGGTGAAAGCTGCTCTCTCTAAAGCTAAAAACACAGCATCAATGGGACCGGATGGTGTCCCCGGCTGTGTGCTACATGAGCTAAATAAGGAATTAAACCCGCACATAAGGCAGCTGTTTAATCTCAGCCTTACCACAGGATACGTGGCCAAGGAGTGGCGTACGGCAACTGTGGTCCCACTCCACAAAGGTGGTGCCTCTACGGACCCTGGTAATTACCGCCCCATAAGCTTAACAAGTCTAGTCTGCAAAGCTATGGAGAGGATCATAATGGAGCTCATAAACAAAGATATAGGGGACTTGCAGACATTGGACCCGACCCAGTTTGGCTTCGTCAAGGGCAGATCATGCCTTTTGAACTTGGTCAACTTCTTCGAAACAGTCACCAAGGCCATTGATGAGGGAAAGGCAGTCCATACAGCCTACCTTGACCTTGCAAAGGCTTTTGACACAATACCCCACTCAGGTATTGTAGAAAAACTTACCAGCTTAAATGTAAACCCATATGTCACAAGATGGGTTGAAAACTGGCTTAAGGACAGAACCCACAGGGTTAGAGTTGCTGGAGCGATGTCAGACTCCAAGCCAGTCACAAGTGGTGTCCCACAGGGCTTGGTCCTTGGCCCCCTATTGTTCGGCATCTACTTCTCAGAAGTACAGGCCAACATGGGAGGACTTTGGCTGACAAAGTTTGCAGACGACTGCAAACTGGGCGCCATAGTGGAAAGTGCATCGGACACGGATATCCTTCAGAAGGGACTCACGGAAACAGATAGCTGGTGCCAGAGCCATGGCCTGAAGTTAAACGCCAAAAAATGTATAGTCATACCCTTCTGGAAAAACAAGGTAACCCCAAGCTACCATATAGGCAGCAATCCACTAAGCACAGAAGAGGTTATCAGGGACCTGGGGACCCAGGTTGACAGTGGCCTTTCTTTTGACACTCAGATTGCTAAAGTGGTTAGAAAGACCTTCTACATTGCCCACCTGATCATGAAGGGATTCACATCCAGATCTAGTGAGGTCATTGTTACCCTGTACTCTTCACTTATCAGACCAATGATCGAGTACAATGCCCCATTCGGGATGTATCTCACCCGACATCTGCAGCAATTGGAGAGACCCCAAAAGTTCCTCACCAAAAGGATAAAGGGACTCCAAAATCTGTCATATGCTGCCAGATTGAAGAAACTCCAGCTCTATTCAGTCGCATACCATCTGCTCAGAGGTGACATGTGCCTGACATACAAGGCCATGTCCAACCCGGAATTAATGGACATGCTCCACCTCAAAAAATCCAAATCCACCAAAACCAGTAGAGCAAGCGACTTAAACCTTAGCACGGATATAAATAGGACGTGCTGGAGGGATAGATTTATCACTCAGAGACTCCCTATGCTGTGGAATAAAATCCCGGTCCATGTGAGGCAGAGCACCTCGCTGGCTCTGTTCAAGAGAAATCTTGACCTGTGGATGGGAGATCGTAGGTTTACCCCGGGAATCATCTCTGTGTCACTGCTGGACAGAGGCACAACAAACTAATGGGCACAGTATTTTTTCATATAAGGGGTGGCGTAAGCCACAAAACTTTGGGCTAGGCTTATAAATGCCTTAGGGCAGATAGCCTAGTATAAACCTATGAACCTATAAGAGCAATATTTAAAATTTCTTCCTATTTTGCGGGCTTTGTACCCCTATTATTTTTGGCTTTGTCCAGAATTTTTGTGATAGGTTGAAAGCTATAAACAGAGCTGTACATATGATATTCAGACGTGTCAAAGGAACTGCAAATTCAGAAAATTAAACCATTTTTATTTCGATTCAGATGTTATACATAAGCATTCTAGAAAGATGTATAGTTCTGCAAACATGCATACATTGTAATTTATAGGATTATAGGTGAATACTAGGCAATTGCTTTAGATAAACATCTGAGGATTAGCCAATAACCTATATTCAAGAGCTTCCTTCTGCTTCCAGGAAAGCAACACAGTCTAGAGATAGGAAGAATCTGAGCTACCCATACAACTGTTAATCGGGGGAGGGGGGGGGGGTGAATCTATCTTACCAATTTATCTTATTAATTTACTGATGCAGTTTAGGCCCTTCACATTCCAGAAACTATTTGTTTTCAAAGAGGCAGGTCTTAACAATGTAATGACTTCTGAGTGCATATACACTTTCTTCCGAGATGTAACAAATACCTTTTATCCCTCAGAAATAGGTTCATAGGTGATTAATAAGCATGCAGTTCAGTAATCCATTAAGGAGCCTAGCACAAATTCCTAATTACCTCAAAGTGCACTGTCTGCTTAAATGACTTGCTCAAGGGCACACAATAGTTAAATGGCTGTGGGAAGAGTCAAAACCTGAACCCTTGGAAAAGGTGAACTTTTTATAAAACTCTGTAAAACATTTCCACCAAGGAGTTAACATATAACTGTCATATTCATTATACTTTGATTGTTTAATGAATTACTGGATTTGTGAAAGTCAGTTTATTCTCTATTAATAGGAACATTTTGCATTTTCTTTCAATATATATCCTTACACTTCTTAAATTATCATGAGATATTTTTCTTACAAAGTTGCAAACATAAAATAATTTGAGCTGTGTCATTATCTCATCTGACAGACTGCACTGCAGAAGCACGCCACCATCACCCAATACAGACTTTTTTTCTTAAGAACAGAGTTATAATCTATGTACCAGAAAAGAAGGTGGAACCCAAAATGTTCTCTTCTTTGTGCAGTATCAGTAGTAAGCATCTAACTACTGACTCTCGGATACACCTCAGTAACTATGCTAGACAAAAATATTCCATTTTCAATGACAACTTGAACACTTACAATAACATAAACAAAAACAGAAAATAAACTGGAACAAATGCTTAGGGCAATTATTTAACCATAAACTGAGGAAATCATGTACAGAACAATTATGTTACATTAGTACTGTGAGCTGACAGCCAGATGTTGCAAGAATTTAAAAAGAACGACCATACCAAGGGCTGAGGTAATGGAATAATACATTCATCAGACAGGTATGGGTTTCAGTATATCTTGCAAAGTTTATAATACTCAGTCCTTCACTATAACTGTTAACCGCCAAGTAAACAAATTTTCTGTAACCACTTAGTGCAAGGAGTACATTGTTGCTGTCCATAACCATGGCATTGCAGTGCCTTTCTTTTGATCAAATGAGACACTTTTTTACATGCTTGTACTTGATTTATGCAGAGAAACCCTATTTCAAAGAAACTGAAGTAATAAAAAATAATATAGCTTACATCATTAGATTTTAAGGCAGTTCCTGTGGCATTTTTATGACTGCTAACAAATTACAGAAAGGTGAAATATTAATCCAATTAGAGGAATTTCATCTCAGCTGGAAAATGGGAAATTGCCACATACTAAAGAATGTTGAAACAATTAGTATTTTTTCCCAACTGGTAACAGCTGCAGTTGGCAAAATATATAATGCTTTTTAAAATACTTATTTTTATGAGAAATTAAGCTTGAGAAACCATCTAAAACAGCATATATTTTAAGATAGTTTCTGACTACTTCTGCAGTTAATTACATAATTACACAGAATCAGGATACATAGAAACTTCCAGCACACATAAATCTCAATACACTGAGAACAGACCACACAAAAAAAATGATAGTACCAAAAATACAGACAGCATATAATACAAAAGCTTGTAATACCAATCACACACACACACACACACACACACACACACACACACACACACACACACACAGTGTCTTGCGTACAGAGAGACACAAAGTCATAAAATACCTTGATCTGCAGGCAGAAATGAGAGCCATGTGGAAGAAAGATACCCAGACAGTTCCAATAGTAGTAGGAGCAACTGGTCTTATAAAAAAGAATTTACAATCGTATTTAGATATGTTACCAATTCATGTAACATCGTACAAATTACAGAAGGAGTCATTACTGGGCATATTACTCATGCTGCGAAGAGCACTTTTGGCTAACATCAAAGAGTGAAACAATACTAATTTCATGAACTTTAATCGTACTTTGACTTAAGAATGGGGTCCATTCCCAAACCCAAAAGACTTGGAGAAATTAAAAATGTACATATATATATATATATATATATATATATATATATATATATATATATATATCCCGTGGTAAAATATAAAATGTTGTATCTGAAATACCAATACCAGTGCTTAGAGGATTTACCAGAACAACATATCCAATATCCTTAACAACATATCCAGTATCCTTAACCCCTAATGTTGCCCCATTCCATCCTTTCAACTGCTACATTCAAATAAATAACTAACATTCCCACCTCATGAGGTAAATGGAACTTCCCAACCAATTCTCTATCTTTGGTTACTTTCTGTGTCAATGTTCAGTCTCCTTCAAAAACAATACTACTGCTAGAATCGAAACACCCCTCTGCTACCCACAAGCTAGCCTATCCTATCTTCCTCCTACCATACTGTACCTCCCCCTTCTACTACTCTGTTTTCTTCTGTCATCCATGTAACAGGGTCTTTACTCAGGCAATGATATTGTAACTCTCCACACCATTTTGCCACTGACCTTCCCATCTTTTAGTGTCCTGCTATAATCTTCTTGCCTTCCATTAATTTGTCATGTGCTATTTTCACTATTAATTGCTTGCTGTTTATTTTTATGTCTGCTCCCTCTTTTCACCTGTAACTCTGCCTCCCCAGAGTACACGTCTCTGTATCTTTCATCATGTCACCCTTGGAGACAGACTTCAATATGATCTGTTAACTGTTACCTCTTCTTTTACCCTGCTGATATTTATTCATTAATAAGTAAGCAGGCTTTTCTATACCCCACTTTTTGGTTTTCCATAGTATGCTCCCTGAGATGTGGCCACACTGGAAGTGCAGGACCTTAATGCATCAAGTCTCTGTAATCATACAGTATAGCACAGGTCTTTAGATATATATCACCCTGCTGTTTGGGGTTATCTGTTCTTTATGCCATAAGGCAAGATAAGCATGTACAGTCAGACACCTCTGTAACTGACAATAGCTTTTACTTTTCCTTTGAGCAGAGAAAAATGTGAAAAACAAAAACATGCAATATTAACTTCTAATACCAGAATATTGGTATGCATAAGATTGCATTAATATCTGAAGATATATTTAATTCTTGAAAATCTTCCAGTAATAACTTTTTCTGTCCCTTTCATTTTTCAAGAGGATTGCATTCTCATCAGAACCTGCACAGTTAGGCACACTAAAGTAAAGATTATGTACAGTTTTAGCCTACTCTTTTTTCTTCATCTCTTTCCTTAGACTCCACCGAGAGTGATATGTACTGCCATCTAAATCAGTCATTAGTCTTATGAGAAAAAAAGTCTTTGCAGTCTATTCTTTTCAAACATGTCATCATGTCTCATCTCCTTCTCTTATATACTTTTCCAGATTCCTTTTCTGAATTCACCAATGACATCATTCCCTCATCCAGTTTCAGTAGTCCACAGTTACCACCACTGGTAGAACTTCCCTGCCTTTGTTCCCCTCTGGTCACTTTTCTCAATTCCTCTCTGGACGTGATATCTTTTGTGGGATCTTTCCTTTCTGGGTCTCTTTATTATTAGATTATTAGACTGGGGGGTTTATTTTCACCTGGACTTAACAAGGATGTTTGATTAACCAATAGGAGCAGAATTTAACAAGCATTTTTTGACTGACCAATAGGGGTGGAATTTTTCCTAGTTAAATGTTGTTATGCTGGGTTATTCTGGGTTGTGCGATTTGACCATGCACTACACCATACTTGCGTGGAGTTGGGGTTTGATTTTTGGAAATTTAGCACACTGTTGATTTGGTCTGTGGCTAAAATATAGCTGCTAATTCATGTCACTCTGCTTGTTTATATCCTTTTGGTTGGCGCTTAACATCAGCTTGTGTGGAGGGTGGAGGAATTTCATTATTTTGTTACTTGTTGATGTGGGTGGTATTTACAAGAACATTCAAATCATATGGGTGACCTCTTGGTTTGATTATATATTCTAATGCAATATTCTGCATGTAATTGGTGGTGAGTTTACAAATTGGTTACATGAATGTCTTTTGGATTATTATCATTGGCCGTCAAACATTGCAATGGATTTAATTAATCTCTTAAATGGACTGGTAGAAGATAAGGATGATACAAGTCTTTGAAGAAATACCAGGCCCTTCGATGTCTCATTCAAGTACTGTTAATAATCCCTCATTATCTTGTGTGGATGGTTTTAAACAGTTGTCTGTGGCTATGAAAGAATTACGAGCAAATGTGTGGCATTTAAAATTATTTAAAGCTTACAGCTTGAAAGGTCTGGCACCATAAGGCCTTAAGGTTTGATTGCAACCTTATGTCAAGCAAATAGATTATAGATTGCTTCAGGAGTTGTATGAAGCTCAGCAGGTGGCATCAATGACTTTTATACAAATATTAACATCTTTCTATGAAAGACTTGTAGACAAATCAGTTTTAGAGGTCACCCAATTATGTGAAATGGTCAAATCCTTTGAAGAACATGTCATATTTTGGGAGTAGTTTACATATCTTACTAAAGATTTCATTTCAGTGGAAAAGGACGTGAAAGAATGGAAAATAAAAAAGTTTCAGAGAGAGAGATATGAGGGATTATTGTAACGGCAAGCATTTTAGTATCCAGAAGTCAATTAAATTTGTTAATAACAGTAAGCAGGTTACAGGCTTGGGGAAAAGTAAAAGAAAAAAGTCAGTTCTTAGAAAAACAGATAGTACATTGGAGATATCTGCTGAAGAATCTTCATCATATGCCAGTCTGTCCCACAGCTAAAAAGAGAAATACAACAAACCCTTTAGGTGATACAGAAGAGCTGGGCATAAACATAACAAGTGAAGTGATGTACTAACCTTGGAAACTGCTATATCTAATAATTCCCCAAAAAACTGATCCAAATGGGCACTATATTTCTGCTACCATTTTAAATGCTACTGAGATTGAATTATTGATAAAGGCTTAGGGTTTGTACCCAGTTACCAAGCTTCAGAAGAAGTTTTTGCACAAAATGTGTTGTATTTTTGTAGATTGTTAAATCTCAAATTATATTTTTATGGAAAGGATCATTCTTTGGATGGGGTCAGTAGTAAGTTTACTTTTAAATGTTACTCTTTTGTCCCGCCCCCTAATAAGTATGTTACCTTATTCCAACAGTGGGTGTTGAAAGATATACATTTTAACTTTGGATCTTTCAGTAGTCATTGTAAAAATAAAAATAATTTGTCCAGGTATCAACAACAAGCTTTGAAAGATCTTAAGAATAATAAACCGTTGGTAATTAATACAGTCAATAAGGGTGGTGCTGCAGTAGTTTGAGATTGGGTTATGTACTTGGAAGAGGCTCAAAACAACTTTCTGATCATCAGCTTTATCAGAAAATGTATACTCCAAAATTTAAGGCTGATCTAGATTAATTTTTGCAGCTGGCAAGGGAGGGGGGTATTATAACTATGGAAGTTACCTTTCATTTGATAGTACAGGATCCTGCTAAACAATATTTCTATTTGTTGCCAAAGATCTATAAAAATTTTACTCATCCCCCAGGTAGACCAATTGTATCTGGGCGTGGGTCATTGACAGAACACGTATCTGTATATCTGACTTGATATTTGAAACCTTTGTTGAGAGGGGTACAATCTAATGTCCAAGATACTACTGAATTTCTTAACATTATACAGGATATGCAGACAGATATGGGGTAGTATTTATACACATTAGATGTTGGTTCTTTGTATACCAACGTCTGCCATTGGACTGGCATTATGCCCTTGGAATATTGGTTCAGTCAGATTCCGGCGTGTAGCCCCCAAGACAATTCCCTGCGAGCTACATCGCCAAACCCAAATGGCTGCAGCGGCACTTTGCCATAGTGCAATACGGCTGAAAAGCCTAGCTGCTGCAGCTGTAATCTATATACGGACAAAGGCAACCGTACC